>NW_006766950.1:13421-19990 GCF_000275845.1 Dichomitus squalens LYAD-421 SS1 | reverse complement strand
GCCCTTTGTTCTCTCTTTGTCATCTTCACTGCCTCGCTCTCGCGCCTTGTCCTTGGTTGCTAAGCAGCCCCTCTAGTATATAAGAACCCCCTTAGGCGCTCCCTAGTCCCCATCTCGACCTCTTGGTCATTGGGACTAGGTGAGTGACCATAGCGTTGTACTTCCCTTCGAGTGCTAATGTATAACTTGGTCATTGGGACTAGTCTGTCGCTGTCTGCGTGAAGACTAGCTTTCGTAGGTCTCGTGCCTTCGTGCCGACCTCCGCTCTGCCCTCGTCGAGTTTTCTGTCACGTTTATCCCTCTCCCTCTCTCTTTCCCCTTTTCAGCTCCTTGCCGCTCGCCTACGGGGTCGTCGCCGAACGTCGACCCGAGTCTACGCGCCTAGTCGCCGCGACAGACCTCTCGATTTTGCACTATTTTTCACTATTCAACTACTGTGTCTATCAAGAGCTAATTTGTACTGAATAGGTGTAATTCGCAAAGGTGGTTTTTACAGATGAAGTGAGCACACCAAAGGCGCGACGAAACAATATGCACAATGTGACGTACCCCTCCCAGTGATGTTGTGAGCCATAGACGGGGTGACTTGAGATCATAAACACCACGCGCGAGCTGGCATTGGATGGCGGTGACAGGGATCAATGGTGGGAGACCTGTCGGATCGCCGCTCGGCGTATGTTCACGGTACTTCCAACACCGCACGTCGAGTTCCGGACTCATTTGAAAGTCCCAAAGATCAGTCTAATCTCTGGGCATGTAACAGATAACAAAAAACGTACTAATCTCGCCAAGGGTTGTTTGCGACTTGGTTGATGTCTTGAGGGATGAGCCACATCACCTCAGCAAATACAGCTGGCAAGGAGTGGCCCGGTTGCTGATGGAGTAGTAGGCGCACCACGTCACCTGCCAAGTAAGGGTGTTGTGGCAGCGACACCTTCACTATACCTGACAACGTCCTCGGAGTGATGCGCCGTCCACTGAGAATTATGTAGCTAAGTGTGTACGCCGTGGGGTCAAGAAATGTTGCCCCAGAGGGGGCATTGCAATCATAAGCATGGAATAAAGGGGGTCCAGGAGCGCCAGCTCGATTTTGCGTGTACCATCTGAGAATCGCATCACAGAGTGCCGTGTTGACTTGGACGGCTCGGGCTGAGCGCATGCCAAGCCCGATTGCCGTGACACAAGAAACTACGAGCAGCTGTGATAGGTGTCAAGCAGTAGAGGGAATGGAAAATACCGTCATGTTGAACCGCGGTTTCACGACCTTGCCCAGCCCCTATGGCCTTGACCGTGCCACGCGCCTCACGCGACTCATGAAGGAACCGTTGCGCTATGGAACGTGATACGTCCACTTCATGTGTACCGTCTGGCGCAAGTGTTGATACGTGCTCAACCTGTGAAATAAAAGCTTCACATTAGTAGCTCATTTGTGTGAGGAATGAAAATGTCTGTACAATGGCTCGGACTTGTATATGCCGATCGAACTCGCGCATCATGGTGACCTCTTGCTGGCCACCACGCCGGTTGTTCTGATTGGTACTCTTGAGGGTCTTGTTGAGTCGCTCTGCAAGGAAAGCCCAGATCTCATATACCGTGCCGAACTCTTCGAGTTGCCGCGGAATGTGCGTGGCGAAATGATGGTTGGGCACCATCGCCTCCAGCCCATAAATCTGTCAAAAAGTATTAGTAAGGACGTCGTATGGGAGTATCATGAAATTTGATTGAATGCGCGACGTCAGATGCCGAAGAAGAGTCCGCGTCAATAATATTTTGACGACATGAAGAAAAGCATATACGTACCCGCTTATATTCTTGGAGGTAAAAGAAGAGCAGCTGGCCGCCACGCTGGCGTTGCGAGGCCGATGTGGAGCTGCCCAAGAGAAGCTTAAGCGCCCCTCCGAGAGACAACATGAGCGGGACCTCGGCCTCCTGCATGCGCGGGGTCGGTTTGAGCGGCGGCTTTGGAGCATTTGCAAGCAGGTCTTTGATCTTCTTGTTTATTTTCGTGCGTTGTCTTGGATCGACCTCAGGTGATGCCGCCTGAGTGCGCAGGGCTTGCACGCTGGCCTCGTGCTTGTCAGCTGTATCATTGTGTTTACGCAATGCCACTTCATACTTCTTGCACGCGCCTTGATAGTCCTTCATAGCCTCGGCAAGGCACTGGTCCCATATCAATGGGAGCTAAATGTCAATATAGTCAGAGACGCAAGCACATCGACAGCAAGCGAGAACTCCACTGCAATCGGAACAGCGCGCTTCAAACGAGGGCGCGCACGCGGCAAGCGCAACTTACAATCAGCATACCCGGGCATATAATCATTAACTTGTACTCATCTGCTGTCAGAGAGCCACCAGCAGGCTCGCCCACACGGAGAGGAAGGCGACCGACCCACTCGGGGGCCTCGAACTGATGAACAAAACAATCAGTGACTCTGGGGTAATGAAAGACGACCGCTCTCACTGTATCAAGGAATCTGTGCAATACAGACAATTCTCGCTTGGTGCCTGCCTTTGTGTCGGCACGCAACGTGCCGCCCTTGATCCAGCGAGAATACCACTGATTTTTTACGACACCTGCTTATTGTTTCGTTAGCATGAACACATACATTTCACTGATCAAGCCCGACTTGCCTAGCAATAAGTTGTGCATCGGGTCTATCACTGTCATAGCCACACAGTCATAGTATGGAAGTCGCATAAGTTCAGACCACCGCGACCCATGCTGCTTGAAGTATTCGTCGCGGTCTTTCTTATCTTCAAGCGACTTCCACGCTCGCGCATGAGCCACATGAAGTTCCGCACTTCTGGGCAGACAACCTAGCAAATATTCAGTTTGCGGAGGTCAATGCAGTCGTACTTACCAGTAAAGATAGTTGAAGCAGACTGAGAGGCAAGCGAGAAGGTAGAGACGGAAAGGGAGGCGGAGGGTGAGAGTGCTAGGAAGATACTCACCTCGATTGAGACATTCGTCCGAATACATATGGTTCGCGTCGGTGATTCCCTGAGTGCATGGCGCGTTTAGATGGCTTTTGTCTGCAAAGCCAGCTGCCTTGCACATTGCGGGATGATCAGCACATGTGCAGACGAGTGCGACCCGCATGCGTCGGCCTACAAAATGTTTTCAACAGAACGTGTCTGAGGTGTAGTGCACACCTTGACGTACCCTCCTTGCGCGACTCAGTCGGGGCGAATATACCTAGGTAGAAGAGCACGAGAAGGTCATCTACGACCAGCTCGAGCCAATGCTGTAGTTCCTCTGCATCAGGCTCCTTGGGGCCATCAGTCATCGCGCTGAGGATGAGGTTTTCCACACGGTACCTAGGGCGACTGTCAGAATGTACGACGAGCAACCTCATCAATGAACCACGGACCGAAGCACTGGTGGTAGGTTGGGGATGGAGAATGATATGGCGCCTGACGAGTACGACGCACTGAAAGCGCTCGAAGACGCCGAAAACCTGTTGAAGAAGTGATTACCATCGTGTCGAGACGATGACCATGCTGAGCATTCGCGATCTCGATCACTCTGTAAACGAACTCACCAATTGACGTGCAGAATGACTGCTATGCGCAGCTCGTGTCCTCCTTGAGGCCCGAAAAAAGGCTCGCCGTCAGCTCCCTGGAGAGCCTTCCACCGACGACTATCCTGGATAGAGTGAAATATGCCAGGAGGTGGCGGAGGTTTGTAGCGCCATGCATCCAGTTCCCACTCAATGTCCGGCTGACGCAATAGGTGCACGAGAGCGGAAGAGAGGAGTCGAAAAGGCATCACTGCCTTGGGAATGGGTGTAGGGGGGGACGTCCGAGGAGTCGCAATGAGACATTCCGGGGACCTTGGCTGAACAAGGGGATTTCGCATTCAGGGCAGTTCATGTGGCGGTTGACGAGTTCAGGCTTGAAAAGACGTCGACATTGCGGGCATTCGATGAGCACGTGGAACCGGTCAGTAAGATCGAGTCTCTTGAGGGCGGTCGTAAGTGTCGTGGGCATGGGATCGGCAGTATTGATGAGCTTAAGAGCCAGGAATATTAAACGAAGTGTGGACAGGGTGAGATTGCAAGCACGGAATGTGACGTGATGGTGAGTGTGCAGGAAGACGACCAGGAGGATGACGGAGCGGATGTACCACAGATCATGGGCTGAAGCGTAGACGTCGGAAGCAGGTAGAGGAGGCGGAAACGCAGGGAGATCACACGCTCGTGCAAACATCGGGTGCATGGGCTCAGAAAGACCGGGACAAGGCCCAAGGTTGTTCCCAGTAGACATTTCCGGTGTCGCGACTTGAGTGGTGTCGTTGGCAGGGTTGGTCGTCAGTGGCAGGTCTGATGCATCTCCGTCAGCGCTGATGGAGATAGACCCGATGTTGTCTTCCTCCGGCTCGACATTTACCTGTTGTGGACATAGATCTTCCGCAAGGAGCTGTAGAGCATCCAGGTCATCTGAGTCGTCATAGAGACCAAGGGAACGAGCAGGCTGAAAGGGATCCTCGAAGGGCTGAGGGTCCGAGGTATTGAGCTGTATGCGCTCATCAGATATCATCGCCTGGAGCATTGGCGCATCGTCTCCTCCATCGAGCAGAAGATCCGCACTATGCGGAAAGTACTACACAAGTAATATCAGTCAAAAATGAAGCCACTACGACGCATATATGTACTAATGCTTACCGTTGTCAAGTCATCAACGCTAAGTCGGCTGGCCGGCTCATCGATGGGATAGTCGATATCCGCTGGCACGAGGTCATCAAATGGCGTTAACGACGACTCCAGGGCTTCATCCCTGAGGGGGGTGTTCAGGGGAGACGGGGCTCGGGCGCGCATTATTGGTATGCTGGCGGGAACGCTAGAGGTGAGAGAAACGGCGCCTGACTGCGCGGGTGGACCACCACGGCCGCCTCGTAACACGTTTGATATAGCCCCACAGCCGCCTCGTAGCATCGCGCCACGGGCGCGGGATCCTGTCACGGTTGCACGACCCCGTCCACGCTGATATGCTGGAGACTCTATCCTCCGTGCCATCCTCTCATGGTATAAGGCCGTAGTTGCTGGTATCCATTGCCCGATGGGATCGAGCTGTTTGCATGGCGGACAAGTGCATAACGCGTGGCGGCTACTAGTACTGGCCATAGTGGATCTGTGGTGGAGGGGAAGAAGGAAGATGTACGTGTCCTGCGCCGTGAAAATTGCATATGTCAGTATCCTGAAGTCTTCTCGGAGATGTAGGTGTGAGCTCACCGTCAATTATGGCCTGTGGTAATCGATCTGTTTGAGAATACTTGCAACGGGGTGACAACGCAACTGATTTGAAATGCAAACACATGTGAGTACAATAATCATTTGAAACTGTTTGGGACTTGCGACACCTTGGATTGACCAGATTGCGAGGGGGCTGTCAAGTCACAATTAGACGAATGGATCTATTCACGCGTACTCACAGGCCGCTACTAGGCCTCAAAGTCAACACTCGGATAGATGTTAGTACATTGACCATGTAAGGCTACTCACATACTGTTTAAGGCGTGACGACGCGACGCGCTTGCCACGTGCAGTACGCGTGAGGTCACAATCCATTTATGGTCATTTGTATCTATTTGTGTTCACACGCATATTACAGCCGTTTATCTGTTTGTAGCCTACAACTAACTCGTACTCGCTGGAAATCCCTAACGTATGCACACTTGAACCAGAAGGTCCTTAAACGCGGTGAATACGGCGCACGGACGGGAAGCTGAGTGACGGTAGGAGACGTCATGTCGGTCACCGATGGGGGAGTCACGGGGGTGAAGCCACCAGACGTTAAGGTCCTCGGGAACCTCCGATTTTTCGTTCCCGCTTGGAGCTCCGAACGTCTGGTCACGAGACTAGGTGTGTTCGGACATTTCTCCGCGGAGTGGTCACGAAAAGTCACATATGCCGAGAACTGCCGGTCAAGACTCCGACCCGGGTGTGCAAATTCGCGCGCACAGGCGCTCGAGCGGAGATTGACAATGAATGACTGTCTTGTGGCGCAAGGTCACGCTCAATGGCCGGTATTCTACTGCACATCTTCTGTACCTCAAATACCTTCGGAAAAATATGCATAATATACAGGTGTAGAAGTTCGAGGGCAAGCGGGCACAAATGGGATTCGCGTTTGGCCGGTGCAAACGCGTGCCGTACGTAGTACATACAATAGACCTTATATACACAGTAGAATAGGGGTAGATAAGGGCGCGGATATCCGTCGGGGGGCGGGACCTGTGGCGCTCGTTCCGCGAGCTCGCCATCTTGACGCCAGGATTCCAACACATCCCCTCGAGCGAGCGCGGGCAACGAGCGAAGGATAACAAACAAATTGAACGGGGCGGGGATAAGGGAAACAGCGAGCAAGGAAGGAGGGGTTGTGTCCGCACAAATAAGGGATAACGTACGATAAGTCTAATACATCCCCTTAATCGGGGCATTTACCACGCTTCCGTCTCCTTCTCGGCAAGAAGCCGATCGGCGCTAACGGTTGCCGAAAATGCGCAGTTGGCCTCTTCAGTCTTGAGCTCTGGGCAGTCGCGCTGATAGTGGCCCTTCTTTGAGCACTTG
>NW_006766950.1:12489-13401 GCF_000275845.1 Dichomitus squalens LYAD-421 SS1 | reverse complement strand
GGACAATTGGCGCGACTCTTCGTTAAGTAAGCGGGTGATGACGTAATCGATGGTAAGCTCGCTAGGCGGGGTGGAGTCGAGATTGACGACCAGCTGGGAATACGAATCGGGGAGGCCATTCGTGAGAACGAGGATGCGGTCTTCATCGGAGATAGAGGCGTCAATCTCCTCGAGGCGGAAGGCGGCCCGGCGGACGTCAGCAATCCACGATGTCATCGTTTGATCCAGGCGCTTATACAAGCGCCAGAAAGCGCGCCGGTGTGCGACCCGGGTACCAAAGCCGCGGGCGCGGTGGACACGGCGGAGCTCGGTCCAGACCTCGTGAACGTCTTGTGATTGGATGTGGGCGTACTGGGTGGGCTCGATATTCAAGATAATCTCGGCGCGCGCTTCTGCGATCTTCGCACGCCAGGCACGCACAGCCTTCGTGTTATCAGAGCCAGAGGGGCGGGTTTCATCAGCAGGGGCGCTCGTAACCTCCCAGAGACCCTTGCGAACAAGGAGGGCCTCCATGCCGATAACCCATTCGGCGTAGTTGTCGTCGGTGAGCTTTGCAATTGTGGGCGGTGCCATCGGGGCGGGAGCAGCGGGGAGCGCGGGGCGGTCACGGTTACGGGGTCGTCGGGGTGCACGGGGTCGTCGTCGGGTCGGTCGTCGTCGGGTCGGTCGTCGTCACGGGTCGTCGGTTCGCGGGATCGTCGAGTGGCTTCGGCCCCACTAGGCAGTGCCTCGAATTATCCTTCGGGCAGAGGAGACGCGTTTGTGTAGAAGTTCGAGGGCAAGCGGGCACAAATGGGATTCGCGTTTGGCCGGTGCAAACGCGTGCCGTACGTAGTACATACAATAGACCTTATATACACAGTAGAATAGGGGTAGATAAGGGCGCGGATATCCGTCGGGGGGCGGGACCTG
>NW_006766950.1:0-12469 GCF_000275845.1 Dichomitus squalens LYAD-421 SS1 | reverse complement strand
AACAAGGAGGGCCTCCATGCCGATAACCCATTCGGCGTAGTTGTCGTCGGTGAGCTTTGCAATTGTGGGCGGTGCCATCGGGGCGGGAGCAGCGGGGAGCGCGGGGCGGTCACGGTTACGGGGTCGTCGGGGTGCACGGGGTCGTCGTCGGGTCGGTCGTCGTCGGGTCGGTCGTCGTCACGGGTCGTCGGTTCGCGGGATCGTCGAGTGGCTTCGGCCCCACTAGGCAGTGCCTCGAATTATCCTTCGGGCAGAGGAGACGCGTTTGTGTAGAAGTTCGAGGGCAAGCGGGCACAAATGGGATTCGCGTTTGGCCGGTGCAAACGCGTGCCGTACGTAGTACATACAATAGACCTTATATACACAGTAGAATAGGGGTAGATAAGGGCGCGGATATCCGTCGGGGGGCGGGACCTGTGGCGCTCGTTCCGCGAGCTCGCCATCTTGACGCCAGGATTCCAACAACAGGATGCCTAGGAAACGGTGCCAAAGTTTTTCGGGGATGAGCGCTCGACAAGGAAGCTGGACCGAGTACCAACATTGCACGCTGAACCTCTTCCTGCTACCAGATCGCAACAACACCTCGCTCAATCCATGCCATTCTTTTTGTATCTGACTTGAGTCTCTATGTTGCATCATTGTGCAAATTTATAGCTTTATCGGACAGCAGGTGAGGGAGCCACGGCAGTTTGTTCGAACACTGGGGTCTGTCCGAACACTGGGGTCGCGATAGTATGCGCTGTTGGGGAATCTGCCAGATGTCGTAGCATGGTGTGTATAATCTACAACCTAGAGACTTCATCATGCAGGCAGTTGAGCGTCCTGAAATGGTGTGCAATGGAACGGGGCTCTTGACCCCGCTGCTGTGACGAAGGGCTGGCGCCTCGGATGCACAAAATACGGGCGGCTGCGAAAATACGCTCAATTCTGACCGGGGCTACTGTACATCCGCTTTGTCTCTTCTAGTATATAGGTTAAGGGCTCGCAGCCCAGGATCCTCGTCCCCTCGCCCTTCGGGAGCTCGCACTCCTCGAGCTTTCGTTTTTGCACCCGCCCTTCCGCTGCCCCCATTTTGGTTTCGCTTAGCTACGTCTCATGTATCAGGTACATTCGCCTTCCGCCGGCTTGAGCTCGGCCCACCGGTCGCGCGAGAGAGCGGTGGCGACACGGTGGTCCCAACTGAAGACCATCATTTTCCGTCCTGCCCGAGTATAGCGTGCATAGAACTGAAATATTTGCTGCAATCGTCCTCTCGCCAGAATGGCTGCCTGGCACTGGCAGCTGTGCGCCGCCGCTTTCGAGGTCGTTTCCTCCTGAGTATGCGAAACAAGACGGTCAGTGTCCCAGAGCGACATCTGTGATCAGCGCAGAAGGTTCAACCCTCGATTGACAGTTTCAGGTGGCGGAAGCAAAGTGCATGAACTCAAGTTGGCGTGAGGGTATTGTAGTGCGCGGATTGGTTGAACTTGACAGGGGTGAGACAGAATGCTGTCGGAGGGCATAGCTATAGGGGGCGGCCCATGCTCAGAAGAGCAGATGAGTATTAGTCTGTATATGGAGAGGCTGCGAGCGGCGTGTACGAGGCGAGATCAGCCAGCGGACGCGGCCGAGAACGCAGGTGGAAAAGCTGGGCAAACTGAGCTTGCATTAATGCAGGCGGGAGGCCAGGCTTGAGACCGGCGGGGCCGGGTGGAACGGGTAGCCCTCCAGCCGAGAAACCCGAAGGATTGACGCGACTGGATGTGCCGTCATACAAGCGGTGTGAGAGGCAGAAGATGGGAGGCCAGAGCATACAGTATGTAAGCAGGTAGATAGGAGAGACTGGATTGGAAGAGGAGGATGATGAGTTGATGATGAGAGAGGAGAGGCTCGACCGCGAGTGGATCGCTCTGGAGACTGGCCGCGGCGGTCGAGTGGCCGGATCAGAGGCGAGCAAGATCTCGTCTCTGTCCGTCGCCCCTGCAAATGCGACCACCGACGGATGTCCTTGCGCCCTCAGCCCATATATATCACCCTCGCTGCGACCTTCGTGGCCGTCGCCTCGTCCTCTGCCCTTCCGCTACCCTTGCAACTGCAACCAGCCAAGCAAACGTCCCCCGGCCAATACAGCCTAGATTGCCGAAACCGGGGTAAAAGCTCACACGACCTCCCCCACACAAGCAGCCACAGGCCCAGTCCGCCACAGGCCCAGTCCGCCACACGCTGCTCGTCGTTCGCGAGTGCGATCACAGGCGCATACATACAGTCCGTCTCTACAGCCTCCGGTGCGCATCCTTCCCACCTCCACGTCCTTGCTCGTCCATCTGACCTCCACCTCCGCACCCCCCCTTCCCTCTCTACATCTCTTCTCCCGCCTTCTGCTCCTCACTTTTCAATTTGACCAACGCTCGGAATACCCCGCACTGCCCGACTTAGATCCTACCGAACCGTCCGCCTTCTCGCTGATCCGCGCGCCCCACGTCTGCGTACGCGAACCCACTCCCACGTTCTCGTTTAATTGCCCGTCCCATATATACCACCACACGTCCCGCCCTTCGCCCGTCTTCCTTCCCACCGGCACCTCCCTCTCGCCCACCCCTTCCACCACCACCACCACCACGCACACGCACGCACCCATCATCTCCCGCCCCAGGCCCCAACCTCACGATGAGCGATCCCTCAGCCTCAAGCGGGCCCGCGATGGCGCAGACCAGCCTCGACCCCACACACACCCCCGCGACCGTCCACGCCCGTCTGCCCCGGCCGGCGTCCATCGAGAACGCACTCGCGCTGCAGGCGGCCCAGGCGACGTTCTCGCCCCTCTGCCCCTCTGCGCGCACATCCTACACTCGCGTTGATTTCTCCGGCGCTAACACGCCCCGCGGGGACTTCGTGGGTGTCGATGCCCACGACGATGACGACGACGACGACGATGGCGACGAGGAAAACGGACGGCAGGATGGACGGATAGGCGAGGAGGGCGGAGAGGGCGCGCGAGAGGAGCCGGCAATCCCGCAGACGCCGCAGGTGTCGCTGACGTTCCTGCTCGTCAGCGGGCGGAGGCGGACGATGTCGTTCGAGCCGGAGACGACCGTGGGGCGGGTGAAGGAGCTCGTATGGAACGCGTGGCCGAACGGTGAGTCGTCAGGTTTTTTTGCGTTTTCTTCGCTCCACGCGCAGCGGTCGCGCGAGCATGCTCGCTCCATGAGAGCTTCCGGGCATACGCTTGCGTGGGAAGGGCGCTGCAATGCCGCCGACGCTTTCTATCCCCCCTCTCTCTTGCTTGCCGCCAATCTAAGCATGGGGTGCTGATCCAAAACCGTGTCCGCTGCCGCAGATTGGCAGGACGAGCGGCCGCCCGCGCCCTCATACCTGCGCATATTATATCTCGGGAAAATCCTGCAGGACGAAGACTCGCTCGACAGTACGTCTCTCTTCCCCTCGCATCCCCCCATGTCGGTGGCTGATGAGTGCGGGTGCCTGTCATGTAATGTAGAAGTGTCGTTCCCGACGTCCGTCCCCTCATCCGCGCCCGCCTCGACGATCGTGCACCTCTCGATCCGCGCATACGCCCCGCAGGCAGAGGACGTGCCGAAGAAGAAGCGGAGAGGCGCGAACGCGTCGTCGGGCGCGGCCCCGGGGGATGCGGAGGACCAGGCGGGGTGCTGCTCGTCATGCGTCATCTGCTGATGACTGCGTCGTGCAAGCCGGGCAGGCACGCGCGCCCGCGCTCATGTCGGTTTCTCGCAGTCTCTGCGCGAGGTGCTGATCTCGCGCCTGCTCTTCCTCGGCCCTGCAGCTGGACCCTCCCGCGGGCGTCCTCCTTTCGCCAAGCCGTTTCCCGCGGGCTGGCATGCATCATCTCGCACCGACATCCCGTATCTCGCCCATCGACGTTCCCGTCCGCATACCGACCACGCTGCTACCGCCGGTCTCCCTCCGTCTGCTGCTTAACTTTCGCTTCTTCTCCGGCCACCTCTAGCATACGCTATACCCACTCGGGGCACTCGCCCGGCCGCGCCCGACCTGGCCCTGTGGTCGGGTGCCGCCGCCCGCTCTGGCCCCATAATTCGCATGTTCTGGAACGGACGCGCTCCTTCGTGTTCGTCGTGCTCCTCGTCTTCCTCTTACCCGCCCTCCCTCTCTTCACCCGTCCTGTCCTCTGTCCTCCGCCATGAACGACCGTTGTCCTCGGCATCGCTCCCATGCGTCCCGTCGGCACACCTACTACGCTCCTCGCTGTTTACGACCCGTCATGCCTATCCACGCCATTTTGTTTTCGATCGACCCCGATGCTGTCCCACCATATCTCGAGGAGTACTTCCGTCCGCCCTGCCCCCTATCGCGACGAACGAGGAGCGCGGTCGTCCGCACATGGACTGCAAGTCGACGCCGTTTGGTTCTCTCCTCCCGCGTCGGCCTTCGTGCTCCTCTCTTAAACCACCCCTACCTCTGCCCTCTCCTCCCCCCGCTATCTCACAAATCTGCTCCCCGACTGATCCTTTCATGTTCATCTTCATGGTCGGGCAGTACTCGGTGGTGCCCGCCTTTCCTGCTTTACGCGCCACAGCTGTGTGCCCTGCGGGCCGAGGGACCTGTACACCTCGCCGCCTGCATGTCATCGTGCCCCTCCCCGCCTTAAGCGTCGAAGTGTGCGCACAAGCATCCCTTGGTAGTCCGGACTATGTGCTCGTCCATTTGTATAATAAGCCTCCACACGCACCACAACGCATCGCATTCCCCATCGCTCGCTCTGTCCTGGATGGATGACGTCCGTGTGCGAACGATATGCGAGCGTTCGCAAAAAGGTAGACATGGCTGGCGCCTTCTCGCGAGCGTCCGGTGGATCTGAGTCTCGACTGAGCGGTGCACACTGCACAACAAGCCCTCGACCAAAACCGTTTCCTGGCATACCAAGAGGCGCTACCAGGGCTCGAACCTGGGTTTTGGGAAGACTCGTATCAGAATCCCAAGTGATAACCACTACACTATAGCGCCATGCATACATGCGATCCCTCGGCCAAACATATACGTCCAGATCTCAGCCATGAGCTGTTACGCGACATTAATAGCAGACACAGCAGCAGCTTTATACCCCATCAGCCTACTTATCTGGAGGAGACTCGGCCCTCATTACTTCTATGCAGATACGCGCACCCGGTGGGCACGAGGACAGATGTCAACAACATTGCATGTATTTGTATTCATCGATCTCTATCTCTTCCTTCGCGTGGGACGCCCGAAATCATAGCTCAACCTTGATGCGATGGAACAGCTCCGCGCTCTTGCGCATCTCCTCCGCCGTCTGCGCCGGTGCCGGCGCCCCGTCCAGCCCGAACGCACTCACGCCCCTGTACTCGAACGGCGCCACCGGGGGCGGCACGCAGTGCGCCTGCCGCACCCCATAGTCGTCGAACGCCCACGGCGCGCCCGGCTTCTCGGGCGCAGAGAGCAGGATCGCGTTGCGCGAGTCGATGGAGACGTCGTAGTCGAAGTAGTTGAGCGGCGTGAGGAAGAAGCTCGACGCGGCGAGGTTCGTGCGCGTGTTCGGCGAGTCCTCCGCCTGCGGGAGGTGGTGCGTGCCGACGTTGACCCACGCGACGAGGTCCGTCTGGGTGAGGTTCTCGCCGTCGAAGAACTTGTGGAAGTCGACCATGGGTGCGCCCGGGAGGTGCAGGTTCCACTGTGAGCTCGAGGTCGGCTCGGTGTCCTTGCGCTTCGAGACGGCCAGGTTGTAGCGCGCCCAGTTGGCGTTGTTCAGGAGACGCTTGGAGCCGACGACGGTCTACGCATGGCTTAGCACTGCGATGATAGCCCCATGGAGAACGCGACGGCTTACGTTGTGTATTGGGGAGTACCCGGCGTGAATGGCGTAGCCACGCGGGACGCCCCATCGGTTCAGCGACTCTCTGTTCACGAGAGAATACCCTCCCTGGAAGTTGGCCGGGTACTTGAGCAGCGCGTCGTCCTCGTTCTCGATGTACGTCTTGGAGATCTTCTGCTGGATGACTTCTTGTCCCCAGTCGTCGTCGAGCCACGGCTGAGTGATCTTCTCCGTCGCAGTATGCGTGAACAGGAGAGAGTTTTCCGTCCCTGCGACATCGAGGTCGACCTACCCACATGTTGGTTAATACAAGCGGACGACGACATGGAGCGAGGAAGGTGTTCCACCTTGTAGTTGATGACGTGGTCATGGAGAGACCCCATCGTCGAGTCCCGGATAGCGGTACCGTACCCCTCCTGCGACGGCTCCCAGTAGCCACCTTGCAAGTAGCCGGAAGCGGAAAGGCGGACCTCGACTGTGCCGTCTATCTGGAAAATGTAATCGAACACTGACGCGTCGCATGTGAGACGAGAGCAGGTACGAGCGAGACTGCAGATGCGACGCACAGTAATCGTAGCTACACAATGATGGGTCAGAAGCTCACAGTAAGCACTCAGAGCATGCACCGGTACCGAGAGGAACACGCACTTTCCGACTGTCGAGACGCTTCGCACGATCAGCTGGTATCCGAGCGTCGCACCCATTTCGCCTGCAGCGTAGCCCGTGTGGCGAGTGATCGGGCGGCCGGGATCGTGCTCAAAAATGCAGATCGCGCGTTCCCTGGTGATGCTTCCCTCGTAGTTGTATGTGGTGGCCGGAAGGTAGACGGCTTCATGTGGGCAGTCGTAGCCAGGCATCATATCGCGAACCGCTGAACCCTATGAGCGAGTGAATATGGCATCTAAAGACGTTAGGAGTTAATCTAAAGTTACCATTCCAAAGTATCTGTCCAACCAGGCTGTTGTGCTCTGCATGGGGTCGTTTCCAGCTGTAGTCATGTTAGCACAGATGCCATTTGACGCGCTCGGAGAACTCACCGTACTGCGCCATAGCTTCTTGTGGCGCGAGCTACCATAGATGACCATCAGCAGCGCTCAACCGAAAGGTTATAGGAGATCCTGCTGACTTCATAGATGATCCTCTCTCCCTTGAAGCGGAGGTCCCACAAGCTGAGACCCATATCCCTGTCGAAGCCGAAGTACATGCCCCAACCCATCCAGCTCACATACTGCAGCGCGCGATCCACACGGAATCTGACACCCCCAAACGAGACCGAGCGGGGCCCCGGAAGATCATCAAGGTCGCGCAGAGAGTGCGGTTGGGGCCGCTTGCGCGTGCTCCAGTCCACGCTCGACGGGTCCTGATCAGGGCGATCTGGGAGACGCTTCAGCGTCCCGTTCCGGTACGCAGCCAAGAAATCGTCTGTGGTGTTGAACACCTGATGGTTGTACACGAGCTGAGGATGTCCGATGTCGTTCCGAGATTCAGCTTCGACTCGGTGATATCGAACTAGATGCACAGCGTACCTTGAGAAGCTTCCACTGCTCCGGGTCGGTCCCAGTGGTATCGACATACATGAAGAAGTTGACAGGGTGCAGCCACGGTCCAGGGACGTTGCGGCGCCAGCTGATCCACCCGCGGCGGAAAGAGCCGTCAAAGCTGAAGGGCGCGGCCATGCCACCCACGATGGTGTCGTTCGGGAGTCCGCGTACTACTCCGCCAAAGAGGTCCTGCCGTTCACGCATCAGCCATATGCGCATGAGTCCCAAAATATACAGATTCCAAACGGACCTGAGTTGCCTCAGCGAGGGGCGGCATAATTTTGAGCAGCAGAGGAGCAATTTCGTTCATAGTGGTGAAACCGCGGGCACTGTACGGGATGGGGTCGCGGTGGTAGACCTCTGTGAGCTTCCGCATCGCCGTCTTCTCGGAGATGGGGATTGGTCCAACGAGGTAGTCTTGAACGTACGGCTCGCTGGCTGAGCCGTGATGGATGACGACGTGCGCGTACTTCTCCGGGGGACTAGACTGCTCGGGGTTGTCGAGGTATGCGACTGCATCCTTCTTTGGCGGACGATAGGCTTCGATGCGGTAGATGTAGTTGTCCGAGATGAACGCCTTGTCCCCGGCGGTAAGGTTGAGATTGAGCGCGGGCGACGAGACCCAGTCGTGAATCGCGACCGTTTCCGGGATGGTCAACGACGCAAATGGATTAGTAGGTGCTGGCGGTTTGGCCGGTAGAGGGAGATTAGAAGGACATCTCTGGAGTGGCTCTTCAAATACATCTCCAGATCCAGGCACTGAGTCCTGCGATGATGCGCTGCCGTCCTCGACGCGAACGAGCTTGGACTGGAGAAGGTACGCGATCACCACAAAGCCAAACGCAGTTCCAACCAATAGAGCAAGAATCAGTAGAAGATTGCGGACAGTACTGAAGCACCCCTTAGAGGATTGACGTTGACGACGGCTCCGAGAACCAATGGCGGGCTGTACAAGCCCATCGTGTTCTGAGTCGCTTTTAGAGAGTAGCTCGTACCCAGCGGGAGCCATGTCGATGATTGTCAACAGATCTCGCTGGATGGTGACAAGCGTTCACGAGCTTTGTACTCTCTCACCGGACTTTATCAGCATCTAGCGAGTCAGATATGATATAGGACAGAGAAGCGCAATCGTACCCCACGCTGCGCGTTCCTGCGGAACCAGGTCAGGGATGTATCTCTCATCAGCGCCTAGATATCGCCCCGGGCCGGGAGGCATTCAGGACGGCAGTCACAGTCAACTAACAATGAGATTGTGCGTCTCCAGCCATTGCATTCAGATGCTTGGTGCTGGGAGAACATTTGCGACTGAACGCAGCAGGCTGCGTAATCACGTATTCACCGTGCAGAGTTTAGCAAGCTTCGCTATCATTCG
This sequence comes from Dichomitus squalens LYAD-421 SS1, assembly GCF_000275845.1. Classification (NCBI taxonomy): domain Eukaryota; kingdom Fungi; phylum Basidiomycota; class Agaricomycetes; order Polyporales; family Polyporaceae; genus Dichomitus; species Dichomitus squalens. Next base: position 3,753 of record NW_006766950.1, on the reverse strand, counting down.
ACTGCATGAACACGTGATTACGCAGCCTGCTGCGTCTACTTAGATGTAAACGTTCTCAGATAGTTTTCAACGTGCCAGTCGAGACAGAGCCCTTCCAGCGTGACACGACTAGAGGGCGATAAGGCGGTGCGGTCAAGACTGCCCGTTCCTCCAGGACTGAAGATAAGCCCCAGAGTTGCCACAATCTCGACTTTCACAACCTAGGCACTCGATCGCGGCCCATAGACATAACCAGAGGTACAAAGCGCGGATAAATTGTTACACTTAGCGATACACTGCTCCATGCTTGTCCCTAGCGATCTTCTAATCTGATATATCTATCATTACTTGTCAGAAACGCGACTTACTCCTTGCGCCACTTCTGGTAGTAGTGGATCAGGCCGGTAGTCTACGGCAACGTTCAGTCAGCATACCACAAGCAGGGGAAGCCCTGACTAGCCGATACGTACCGAGCTATCGTGGCCCTTGACGTCCTCCGGCTTCTCGAGTTGGTTGAGGATGTTCTTGGCAAGGACCTTGCCGAGCTCAACACCCATTTGGTCTGCAGAGCGACGTCAGCTCTCGCTATCCCAGACAGGGTAACACCGTACGCACCGAAGGAGTTGATGCCCCAGATAACACCCTGCGTGAAGATCTTGTGCTCGTACAACGCGATGAGGGCACCAAGAGTCGCCGGGGTCAGGAGCGGGAAGATGATGCTGTTACTCGGACGGTTGCCCTCGAAGATTTTGGACTTCACGAGCGCGTCGGACGCGTTGGGGCCCAGCTCCTTGCGGACCTCCTCCTCGGTTTTGCCGAACGCGAGCGCCTCGGGCTGAGCGAAGAAGTTGGAGAGGAGAATGCGGTGGTGCTTGGAGTGCGCGATGGGGTTGTGCGTGGTGGCGGGTGCGAGGAAGTCGGCGGGGATGAGCTTCGTGCCCTGATGGACGAGCTGGTAGAACGAGTGCTGCCCGTTCGTTCCGGAGGCTCCCCAGATGATGGGCTGGCAAACAAGGAAGTCAGATCGCGGGTGCAAATCTAGTAGCTATATGCACGTACGCCAGTCTGGTAGTTGACGCGCTGGCCACCCTTGGTAATCGACTTGCCATTCGACTCCATGTCACCCTGCTGGAAGTAGTCCGCAAACTTATGCAGGTACTGATCGTAAGGAAGGAGGGCGTGGGTCTGGGCACCATAGAAATCGTTGTACCAGATGCCGAGGACCGCGAGGAGGACGGGCAGGTTCTGCTCAAGCGGCGCGGTACGGAAGTGCTTGTCGATGCCGTGCGCACCACGCAGCAGCTGCTCGAAGTTGTCGTAACCGATGACAAGGGCAATGGAGAGACCAATGGCACTCCAGAGCGAGTAGCGTCCGCCAACCCAGTCCCAGAACTGGAACATGTTGGACTCGGAGATACCGAACGCGGTCACTGCCTTCGTGTTGGTGCTGAGCGCAACGAAGTGCTTCGCGACGTGCGCCTTATCCTTCGCCGTGGCAAGGAACCAGTCGCGAGCACTCTCCGCGTTCGTGATCGTCTCCTGAGTCGTGAAGGTCTTACTCGCGATGATAAACAAGGTAGTCTCCGGGTCGCTCTCGCGAAGCGTTTCAGCCAGGTGGGTACCGTCAATGTTGGATACGAAGTGAGCCTTGAGATCGCGCTTCGCGTACGGTTTCAGCGCCTCGGTGACCATGACGGGACCGAGGTCAGAGCCACCAATACCGATGTTGACGATAGTATTGATCGTCTTGCCCGTGTAGCCCTTCCACTCGCCGCTGCGGACAGACTCGGTGAACTCCTTTATGTGGGCAAGGACCTTTCCAACCTCGTCGACACCGGCTTCGTTGATCCTGAACTCATCGAAGTTACGGAGGGCGACATGGAGGACGGCGCGATCCTCAGAGGTGTTGATGTGCTCGCCATTGAACATCTTCTCGCGGTACTCCTCAACCTGCGCCTCGCGGACGAGGTCAAGAAGCGAGGCGAGGATGGGCTCAGTGATAAGGTTCTTAGAGAAGTCGAGGAGGAAGGTCACGGAGGGGTCATCAGAAGAGGTATACTCGCGGCTGAACTTGGCGAAGCGCTGGGGGTCCTGCGCGAAGAGATCCCTAAGGACGAGCTTGCTATGTTCGGTGTCGTAGATCTGCTGGAGTTTCTTCCAGGAGGAGTATTCTGTGCGAGAGGATGACAATGAGTATTTGCCTCATACTATCGAATGCGTCCAGGGTATATAACGAAGCGAGACTTATGAGTCACATACACGACGAGTTAGGTGCGCGCAGTGTACACCATTGTGGCCGCTGCATTCAAGCACGCGCACCATCCCTCTGGTCTCACCTCACCCCTTGACCAGGTTAGCCAGATATGAACGGGGAGACACAATGAATAGGTGACAGCCACGAATCCGCGCACCAACAAGTTCTCATCACACTGACGCAAGCTCGCGCGCGACAACGAAAGAAGGGCGTGCGCGATGCTCCTACGCGCGTCTCGCTGATCGACGCTGAGAACAGGGAAAGGTCGGCGTAGAGTACCAGAAGGCGCGGCGGTTACGCCGATCTACAGCGGCATATAGGCTGTCTCGTATGTGGACGTGCCCATCTGCGCGCATATGGCCAGCCCTTCTTCCTTCACAGCCCGAATCCGCAGGGGATCTACCTCATCTCCGAGTTGTCCATCCTGCCGTCACCCATCCCACGAGGCTACTCTCCGACCGCGCTAAGCCAAAAGTACTACTCACCTGAAGCAAGTCGCCCGCTCATGGTTGTTGTCAAGGACTTTGGGATGTGAGGTGGTGGTGGTATATCGCGATGTTACTTCCCGGACGTTGAATCTTATACCAGCCGCTGTCGCCATGCTCGGCGTCATCGTGAACGAATGCTGATCCTATCGCGATCGCACTCGTGCGACCCGGAGTGCCGGGTCGCTCACGTTCGCCGTCTCCGGACGGCCCCTACCCCTTCATCCTCCCTTCATGTCGGGCGGAAACCAGGCTCGCCTTCTCATGCTTCCTCAGCGGCAGGTACCATACACGCACGGATAGGATGGAACTTCTGCATCGAGGTGGTCTTTCCGGAATGAATGGGAATATGCTCCTTCAAACGTGACTCAATGTCGACGGCCCACGTTTCCTGATCCAACCTGCGGTAGCTATAGGCTTCCACAGCGTCCTGTCGGCCTACGGTGTGATGCTCACGAAAGCACCGGCGTGACTTACCTGACAGAGCGCACAGCGTGAAGGGCCAGATTTTGGCGGGGGAGAACATGCGGAGAATGTGCGGATTCCCACGACATTCACCGCGTTTAAGGACTTTCTGGTTCAAGCTTGTGTACGTTAGAGATTACTAGGTAGTTGGAGGGATATGACCTTACAAGGGACTGTAATATGCGTGTCAATACAAATGCAAACAAATACCCATAAATGGATGGCAAATCAACACGTACTACACGTGGCAAACGCGTCGCGTCGTCGCGCCCTAAAGAGTATGTGAGTAGCCCTATATGGTCAATGTACTGACATCCACTCGTGCTTCGACTTTGAGGCCTAGTAGCAGCCTATGAGTATCTGTGAATAGATCAAAATATTTCATCCATACCTGACAGTCCCTTCGCACTTGGGCAACTCCGAGAAGTCGTGTGTCGTAAGTAGTTGTAAGTGATCAATAAACTCGCATATGTTTCGACGTTGGCTTTGTTGCCTGGTCGCCCCCTTGTAAATGTTTTCGAACAGCTCTGTTATCACAACCTGTAATTGATGGTCTACTCACATCTTCGT
>NW_006766949.1:142443-168906 GCF_000275845.1 Dichomitus squalens LYAD-421 SS1 | reverse complement strand
CACTCACAGGCAGGTGACTGATGTGACAGCAGGAGCGCTTACTCATTGGGAGGGGTCCGGACTCGGCACGACTCAGGTATTAGTCGTAAGGTCACCATGAGGCAGGTCAGAGGGTAGGCCATGAGGCAGAGAACTCTGACCAAACGATGGTCAATAGGTACCTGGTCTGTGCACCATTGTATTAGTATATATAGTAGGGAGTCTGAGGCAGGGAACCTCAGACTTGATCTTCTCGTCGATCCCCCATCTCCTCTGTAGGTAGCTAGCAGCCCTACCTTCTACTGCCCCTTCTAGTCTAGGGAATACACCTCTTCACATCTCTTGCTGTGTCACCTCTGGTTGCTTCGCTTCTTAGCACCAACCTCTGCATCAGTAAGCTTTGACCTTGTTTGTTTTGGTGGCACAGCTCGTTGGCTGTGACAGTAAGCGTACCAAAGAACTCACCTCATTGTGTCCGACTCCTCCTCGCCCTCCCCCTCATGCTCAACTCCTTGATTCCGGGAACGAAGGTGAATGTGGGATTATTATTGAGGATGGTGAGCCCACATCAATAGCGGGGAGGCAGTGGAGCAGCGATGTGGTTTGGGGGATTGCAGCGGGCTTGACAAACAGCGACACTTGGGGTGGCTGGACTCAAGGGCACGCGTACTAGTTAATCCGCACAAAGTAATGTATCACCTAGGCCTTAGACACATGCTAGAGACAAGTGAGAGGCACGTCAACGTCATGGGTGTAAGGACATGCACGTCCGATCCGGTTATCGTAAGGACTTGGATTGAGCGCCTGAAATAATCTGCCCAATCTGAACCGAGATCTCCCGACCTCAACCACTCTTCTACGACTTTCGCCGACCTAAAACAGCAGAGCCCATGTAGGTTCTCACTGGGCATGACCTGTGACAGGCTAGTCTCGACCAAGACCGTCCGTGTGTCAGCGTGGATGGTCTTGTATCAAAGTCCGGATATTCAAAAGGGTCTGGACGACGGCCCGTTACTAATGATGGATAACAATCCGATAAGAAATCAGTTAAGCGGGGAATCAAAGTAACATAAGACATTTTGTAAGCAGTCAGCCGCGCAGTGTTGTACGGAGAGCCTTGCTCCTCTCCACCGTCTACGATGTCCGAGCTCCATTCGGAGCATGCCTCCGTGCCGAGCTACGGGAGGGGTTGCGTCAACGAGAGCAGGGGTATGATAGTCCAGTGGAGAAGGAGATGGTGGCGTAGATGGACGGGGGGGAATCGTGAGTAGTTTTGCGCCGCCGCCGCCGCTGCGTTGTCAATAGGACCTTTAGCGGCGCACCGGACTGCTCGAACATGCACAATTGAGACTAGGCGTACCGTAGACAGCAGCCCAACCAGTGGACTTGAGCACCCGTTCGGCTCGCGATCCATAATGCACCACGTTTGTTACTGGACATAAACATTCACATTTACTCTGGTTCTTATCTGATTACAAATTGATTCTAATGATCGATCATCCTCCAGACCCTTTGATCAAGTCGGACTTTGATACAAACCCCTCTCGCGTTCCCGTGCGAGGGGTTTGCGCCGAACCTATGTGACAGGCATCCATTCCCAGGCCATTTCTCTGTCCCAGTTTGGGTCCGGGACATTGGCCAAAGTCGTGAAAGTAATCGGGCATATGCACTACTGGATTTTCCTTTTTGGGTATAATTCGCGAGCTCAGACCCACCGTGAGGTGCTAAACGAGGTCTGTCTGGATCCTTTTAGAGGTGAAGCTCCCAGGTTATGCCCAAATTTGTGCCTGGTTGAGGGATTATTGCAGATTCAACCGCCAAATTTCTCCCATGTCCTCCATGCCCAAGTCTGAAGCATAACACCCGGACACTCCCTCTGAAGCCCTATGCACATGCACGGAGCCCACTCATGCTCCTACAGTGGTGGAGAAGGAGGCAGCTAAGCAGCAGGCTAGTCTGGAAAGGTTTTGGATGAAATAGCTGTTTGTCATCACGCATGGGAACAAATAGTGTGGTCACGCTACACCGTAATGTCACGAGTATCACAAATAGTCACTGCTGTCACATGTATGTGACAATCCAGTCATGCATAATATCTCATAGTGTATAGGGAAATGGCGCAACGGAGTCTATTCATTATTAGATATTCAACTGTAACCCACTTCTAAAGCTGATGAGAGATAGAGGACTCAAGCGCCGTGACTACCCGATATAGTAGGGTGACAGTGGACGCCCGTACTGGCGGCATGGAGGATGCAGTGCAGCATCCGGCGGAACCCGGATTCTCGCTCAGAACTGGTATCGCACAACGAGATTTCCGATCGCGCATCCCAGAATGGCAGTTGTGAGTGAGCGTCTATTGGGTGCCGCAGCAGGGACCCGAGCGGTGCCAGGCTCAGGCGCCCACCGGAAAAACAGGTATACCCAACACAGCCACTGCGAGCCGACCGCCTCAGCCGGGCACCGAAGTGCAGTCATGTATTTGGCATGGATGTTCACGGTTGTTGTATAAAGACACCTGAGTTATCTTCGTCTCTTGCTCTGCAACTTAGCTCAATCCCCATGCCCCGCACTCGCCATTCCGAATCCGGTCAAATGCTCGGACCCGACTTCGTCTGTGTCCTCATTCATAGATCACAATTGCGTATGTACTTGACTACACAGCGTCCATCTCGGGGCTGATGCAAACGTAGACATGGTCGATGGGGCTCTCGTCCAGCCACCTGAAGACGTTGGAGAGGTCGATACAGGAGGCGACGGTCCGAAGCCTAAACGATCAAGAGGCGTCAAGACGGCAGTGAGTATTATCTGTGCAATGCGTCCCACTGGGCCCGTCAGGCTCGCAGTGTCCCTGACTAGCATACAGTGCTCCAACTGTCGGGCGGCGGGGAAGCGGTGCAGCGACAATCGCCCTTGCGACCGATGCGTCAAGTACGGCCTGCAGCCCTGCGTCGACGCGGAGTCGAAAAGAAAGAAGAAGCCGGCCGATCGAGTGAACGCCGGATCGCCGGATCGATCTCCGAACCTTCCTTCCGGTACGTTAGCATACAGCTCATCACCCATCAGTTTTTTCACTTGACATACCTATACCGATGTAGATAGCCATCCGTCCTTCGTGCCTAATCCACTTTCGCTTGATCCTCTCGACACCGCAGGCCCGTCGAGCCTTGGTATGTCGAATGAGCAACATCAGAGCAATGATCGAATCACCTAACGGCCGGGGAATTTCTCTCTCCTTCCTCAGGCACTACCGGGTTCTTTTACCCGGCAAGTGGTAACCAGCCCATGCGCCCTCACAACAATTGGTATTCTGGCCACGGCGATATCATGTCCTCTTACCCACATGCTCTGGGACACTTCGGTCATGAGGGCCTATTGAACGACGAGGGGTCTCACCAGTTGGATGAGGCATTCAGTGCCAATCAGCTCAGCTGTCTTCAGGAACCGCATGACCATAATTACTCACTATTCGAAACGCAGTGAGATCAATTCCGTAGCTCTCTTCCTATATCGACTTGCTATCGTCTCTGGTTTGCTCTGCTTATGTCGCGCTGTTTCTAGACTATCATCTCCTGTTGGGCGATTGCGCTGTGGGAGACTCCCAATCGTATACGTAGTCCATCGACCTTTGCTATGTTGTGTATGTCCGTGGTCTTGATTCTATAGACGCCCTGATGTATGGTTGCGTTCGCAAATTGCTGTTAAGTGCCAACGTCTGACTGAAGGGTAACGAAGTGCGACATGTGCCATGGCAGGCTACGAGTTCGAGGCCAAGAAATGCTGGGAATCGCCCTCGGGGGTGTGGAGTGGTGGCGGGGGTCCGGGATACGCGTGGTCGAGCGGCGCCGCAAGCGCCCATGCACCTTCACCTGACATATCCCAGTCTACCTACGACTTACCTCCTCATTCGTTATTGCACAAGCCTGATCTGAGGCCATATCACTCTCATGCAATTTTATATCTAGACAGCACACACTGCAATCATGAATGTCTTCGCACTTGGCGGTTTCGACCCCCTTGCAATGCCTGTTCGCTGGTCTGCCGCCCCGAAGGTCTCCCTCGCTTCTCGTACCCATATCGAGAGTATGGATGCTGGACTTTCGTCGGTCTCAGGTGCGTTGTAGCCATCTCTTCGCGGGAGTGCACTTTTTTACACGTGATATGTGGCGACTGAATGTAGGGGCTCAGGAGGTCATCAAGCAGATCCTCGCGCGCCGATCTGTTACGAAGCTCATCCTCGGACACAATGAGCTCGGCGACTCGGGTTGCGAGGAGCTCTTCGGGTTCCTGAACTCAGATGCTGGCCGGAACCACAGGATAACGCACATCAGCCTGAACTCGAATGGGATTGGGAATAGAGGGCTTCTGGCTATCAGCCGGTATTTGCGCGATAACACGTCGTTGAAGGAATTGTTTCTCCAGAACGTAAGTTCGATCCATTTTATGGCGTTCTTATTGTCCCTCTTGGCGACGGAAAAGCTTCGCGGGTGCTTTTCGGTCCACTGGTTCGAGGACGATAAGCTATGGCCGCCGGGTGGACGGTTGGGTCTGCAGTCGCTTGTTCGGAGACGAGATGAGTAATGTAGAGGCAATGTGGTACCCACCCGGGCCCTTTCTCCAGTTGATAGTAGACATTGCGTGTGGACGCAGTGCTGACCTATCTTTCTAGAACAAGTTTACTGGCAATGCTGACGTTGCCGTCGTGTTTGCTCTTGCGGTCAACGCATCCCATCTGGAGACCCTTTCCCTGACGACCAATCCTCTACTGACGGATACCTTCGCCGCTCATTTCCTGCCCCTCCTTGACGCCCCCTATCTCCACGAAATTCATCTATCTGTCGCCGGTCTGACTCGCGCTTCCGCACTGCATATCATCGAGTACATAACCTCCCCACGATGCCAGCTGCACACCCTGAAAGCCAATGGGAACAACTTCCGCATTCGCGCTGTCCGGTCAATGATCCGTGCAGCAAATCGTGCCAACTATACCCTCCTCCGGCTGGAATTGTACGCGACGGGCATGTCGGAGCCGAGCGACAGCGACACATCGTCGAGCGAGAATGAGGAAGGGGCAAAGGGCAGCATCACGAGCTGGAAGGACAGCGAGAACGAGCTGAAGCATATCCTGACGCGGAACGCCACGCTAAAGCACCAGGTCGAGAAGGAGGCCCTCGCGCTTCTGCGGTACTCGCGACCGCTGCTTCTTCGCCCGAAGGGCCGTGGTCCTCAGAGCAAGCTGCCTGTCACTACTCCTTGCTCTGACTCTTGCGCGTGCGTGCAATCCTCCGCAGATAAGCTGTTCTCGTCTATTGGCCAGCCGCTAGCCCTTATCCTATCCGCGACTACCCGCTCCGAGGCAGTGGCCTTCCCGTTCCTCAAGCTCCCGACAGAGCTCCAGCTATACACGCTATCCTTCCTCGCACCCATCCTCTCAGCCGCCCAGCGCATCCGCATCTTCACCTACGCATCTGACCCATCGACTCTTCCGGCGCTCCTACCCTGTCTTTCGACCGGCGGAGGATGCATCCCAGACCCTGCAAGCCTGCAATTTGGTATGGGGAGCCCTAAAACCAGCTCCGGCCCTCTCGGAATCGGTCCTGGGGGCGGCGTGTTCCTGAGGAAACGCGTCGGTGAGTCAGTCTCGGGCTGCGCGAACGGGAAGTGCATGGGCGCGGGCAACACTGTGGTCTGCCGGCGCGAGGCCGAGCGGGCGCAGTGGCTCGCGTCAGTGCGGTGTAACGCGTTCGAGTTGGAAGGGGAGGAGCATCCGAGCGAGGAACGACATGACTAGGTATTGGGGTATAGGGCGGATACTGCGGTAGGACTTGCGCTTGATGAGGTGTAGGATATGTTTTTGATCTGCGGCACCTTCATGTATTCCCTACACGTCCTTTGTATCCAGGATCTGTATAATAAGTAATCAGGACTGCTCTTCGGTATCTTTTGTGCCTTCCTCTTCGCTGCCGGAGCCGCGCGACTCAGATTTCACTGCGCGCTTGTTGGGCGTCTGTCCCACCCCGCGGTTGGTCCTATACCACCACCACCCAGCTACTCCTTGCCATACTCACACTACATTGGGAACGCTTTCTGGCTCGGAGCTGTATTCTGATACGGCCTACTGGCCTGGATGGCGCAAGGTCTGTCCAAAGATGAGCAAGAGACTCTCCGTTTGCTAGTACAGCATGTCTCTCGGGCCTTCTACGAACCCAAGTTTACTGTGGTCCTGGACCAGCTCATCCGCCATCCAGTGTAAGTATATTGTCTGCGCTGTCGGAGTTGTGGATATGCTGCGTGGATAGTCGGGGAGGAGGCTGGATGGGAGGGAGGCGGCTCGAAGCGACATCTGTGTTTTCGTTGCTCCGCGAGCTTGATTACTCATGAGTGACAGTCTGAAGGACGACGAACTGGCGGGGCGGATGGGGCTCCAGCTTAAGGAGCTCAACAAAATTATGGCTACGCTCGAGGGACATAAGCTTGTCCGAATGTACGTCTCGTTCTCCTCTTCTCGTCTCTCGTCTCCTCCACCCACATACGTCTCTCCGCACCCCACGCACGCAGATACCGGCAGAACGAGCTGAAGGAGGGCGCACAGCGCTCGGTCGGTCGGCAGTACTTTTACATCGACTACCAGTCGTTCTGCAACGTCGTCAAGTGGCGCATGGCCGAGATGCGGCGGATCATCGACCAGGGCCTGCGGAACGAGCTCGACTCGAAAGGGTACCTCTGTCCGCAGTGCCGCAAGACGTTCCAGACGCTGGAGGTCGACCGCCTGTTCAACCCCGCGCTAGGCACGTTCAACTGCGACGTGTGTGGGGCGGAGGTAGTGGATAACGAGAACGCGGAGAACGTCGTGGGGAGCCAGGATCGCATGCAGAGGTTCAATCGGCAGATGCGGTTCATTTTGGAGGGGCTGAGGAGGACGGAGGAGATGGTGCTCCCTGCGTAAGTCCTCGTCTTCCCATCTCCTCGGTGATCCTTGGCCCGACGGTGCTGCGGTAGGTTCGATGTCGCGTTGTGGATACGCAATCATCTGGAGGCGGAGCGCGCGAAAGCCGCCGCGCGAGAAGGCGGACTGAAGATTGCGGGTGCATCGGGAGAGGGCAGACAGGGCGACACGATCGGCGTCGTCATCTCCGTCGACAAGGACGAGGAAGCCGCGCGTGCCGAGCGCGACCGTGAAGCCGCCGCGAAGAGGCAGCAGAACGCCCTGCCGAAGTGGCATCTGCAGAGTACTATCTCTGGCGAGCTCACCGCGCTCGGTGTCAAGGAAACTGCGCGCGCCGCGGCGGCTTCTGTAGCGGACGGGAACAAGCTGCCGAGTTCGAACGACGCAATATTGAGGGGTTTGGGGGCGCCAAAGATTGCTACACCATCTACGAATGGTGGCGACACGAAGCCTGCTATCATACAAGCCGATGAAGCAGATTGTGAGTCCTTGTCTTTCACTATACTCCGTCGCGAGGATGATGACCTATGGTGCAGATTATGACCAATACTATGCGTCTCTTGCCGCGTCTGCCGACCCGTCGACTAGGCCTACGCCCGGCAAGAGCGACTTCGGGGATGAAGAGGAGGACGTGAAGCCTAACGTCGAGTACCTCGAGTCCCTCAACGAGTACCGGAAACGCTCGCGCTCGCGCGACGACGTCGGCACGGGCGCCAGCACACCCAAGCTACCGCGGACGGACAGTCTCATAGGGACGTATGAGGTTGCAGTGGCGGCAGTGAATGGTGTCGGTGAGGAGGAGTTTGGACAAGCCCCTGTGAATGGTGCCACAGCGGAGGATCCTATCGTCTATGGTAGGGCGGAACCCTTTCGTGCAGTCTAGGAACCCGTATTGACTCGTCGTTCTAGTGAATGGCAAGCCTGTGGCGCTGTCCAAGGTTACCGAGGAACACCAGGAGGAGATGACGCCGGAAGAGTACACAGCATACTACGAGCTGCTGAGTGCACAGTCATAGCCTTCTTGGCGAGGTTATTGGGACGTTGGTGGGTGTCAGCTTTGGTTTCACGCGGACATCGTGCTCTGTCACTTGTATTTCTAGAGCAAGTACTGTATCTTTGCGCATTCTGCACAGTGTGCTATTGCTATCTAATAGACATGTTCAGACAACACTAATATACTCTTGGCCGTCGCGCGAGTCCTCTCGTGCTACCACTGACGGCTGTCTCTACACTTGACTGAGATGTGGGATTCAAGAAGATGCAGACACGTCGATCACTGTGAGTGTACTATACAGTCTATGTCTACGTCTAGCCTGAGAACATCCAAGTACAGCTCACTAGCAACACATGCAGATCTACGCAGATGCTACGGCTGCATGCGCTTCTCTATCACTGGTAGCTCTCTGCTCCCATGCGGCGAACATTCTGCCGCGCAGCCGCAATCGGGAGCCTTCTGCACAGCCTCGTCTACCCTGTGATCACATATAGGACTGTTGTAGGGCGTGTCTTGGGTCCCTCGTGTATCTGACTTTTTCCTCCATGTTCTCCCTTGCGGATGTCTCAGGTTTCAACCCCCGCTCATCGTCTCTTGCCAATGGCTGAAGGCGTCCAGGTCGCGGAGCGAGGAGATAGATGCGGCGCTTTCGCTCGAAAGGCGCCAACGGAGACGGGTGCGGGCTGTGCAGCTGCTGCTACTTGGTCCTCCGGAGTCAGGGAAGTCTACCGTTCGCAAACAGCTCCAGTTACTGTACGATTTGGCCGGATTCAACGCGGAGCGACATTCCTGGCTCACAGCTATATACCTAAACATCATCGAGTCCGTTCGTCACATCCTGCAGACACTGGAAGAGGATACTGTAGTCGAGCACGCCATGCTCGGCGCCACCTCGGGCGCAGTGTATTCTCAACTAGCTTCTCCTCGAAATCATACAGCTGAGCGGTCGGGAGGTCGAGCTGCCCTCCTTCGGGAGAGATTGACGCCCCTGCTGGATGTGGAACAACGGCTGACGCACCATCTCTCCGAGATCGTCCACGATCGGTCCATGAACTCGGACCATCTTTCTGTCGGCACAGAGTGGCAGGCACGGACGGAGCAGCTCAAGCCGAGTTCTTCAGCCCTACGGTGCGACCGCGACGACTTAGGTGACCATAGTAGGAGCATGGTTTCCGCAGACACCCTGGTTGACAGTGAATTCGACTCACCTACGGCGCACGACAAGGCTGAGAAAGAGGAGCTATTGTCGAAAGTCTCGTCGATCCTGAGGGCGTCCGCCGAGTACATATCGGAACTCGTGGGACTTCCTGATGTGGAGGTACTTCGCGCGAACAGGAGACTGAGGATCGCCGAGTGGGCAGAGTAGTCAGTACCTTTGCATGGCGCTGTATACAGTGAGTGCGCGCTGACAGACTCGGCGCAGCTTTCTTCCAGAGATCGAACGTGTATCACAACGAGACTATATACCATCGGACGGTAGGTGCCTCGTAGCTCATCGACCTCCGAAGCTCACCCAGACGTGGTTTGAAGATGATGTTCTCCATGCGCGCACCCAGACTAAGGGCATTGTGGAGCAAGTGTTCAGAGTATCGGCATCCAACGTAACCAAGTACATGAATGTGGTAGATATCGCCGGAGTCGGGGGCATGAAACAAGTATGGATTTCTCGCTGTGAGAACACGTGAGCGCTCTTACACTGTCGTGTACGCAGTACAAATCCTTACGCCTGAATGACAGGGATGCTGTTATTTTCGTGGCACCCATAGGTGCATTTGACGAGGTAGTTTCCCCTCTGTAGTATGCAACCGTGCAGCTTGACCCCCAATGACTATCTTTAGACTCTCGACGACGATTCCAAAACAAATCGGCTAGCCTACTCAACACAGCTCTTCAAACAGTTGTTCTCGAATCGCTTACTCAATATGGCGACTTGGGTACTATTTATGAGTCCGTCACAGACATCGTCGCATCACCCATGGTATTCACGTGTTGTTCCACAGATCAGGTCGACGTCCTTCAGCGCAAGATTGCTGCGGGTGTCCGGACTTGGTGGGTACTCCGCCCCGGAACAGGTCATCATGCTTTCTAACTGTCCCTCAGGCTTGAAGACTTTGGTGATCGTCCAAATGATCTCGATACGGCTATGGGGTACTTCAAGGACAGGTTTCACATGATCAAGGACGGCATAGTACCATGGAGGGCTCACTTTACACACTTCACCAGCGCTGTGGTATGTTCTTCCGAGATCTCTGAGGAAGGTCCTCGTTGATGTGAAGCGCAGGATACGAAGTCAATGCATCCGGTGCTTGAGACTGTCCCGAATTCAATACTGCGCCGACATCTTCATGAATGCAATTGCGATATTTGACATGTTATTGTGTCCCACGATGTCAGGTACGCCGATAGTATCTACTCTGAGATGATGGTCTTGAGTACGGAGGGCCGCTACCATGGTAAGTTGGGTCCGCCGCATATTATGGCAGCTTAAAGGACATCGACGTGGTCTCAGTTAGGTAGGTCCATATGTTTCTGTCTCGTGGATCATTACGGTGGTTTCCATCCGCGTGAGTCCCGACGACGTACATATTGACCTCCCCTATGCAGTCAATGCGCCTTCTTCGCAAGCTACATGAAGCAGCCTCGCCTTTCGGACCTACTTGTTCGAGCTCGGAAAACATCCGAGCTACCTGTTGAAGCATAATCGCCATCCTGAGCGACCGCGTCACTCCGCATTCATCGCCGTAAACTCAATCACCAAGATCCCAAGACGTCTTCTCATGGGATAACATCCAGGTTCAGTCGAGCGTCGGCCCATCGAATCCCTCCGAAACTCCCCAACAGTGCGCCCGCGCTCCTGATCGAGTCGCAGCTGTGGCGTGTGATTTACGGTCAAGTGTATCTCAGCATGCGTGAGGGCTGTATGGGATCACGCCGAACGGCGCAGTAACCCGAGAGTACATGTCACTGAAGGCAATATGTTTCTGAAAAATGGTTCCAGAGTACCATTAGTAGTGGCGAGGGAGGGAAGAACAGAAGACGGCTTTGGCCCTTCCAAGCATAAAGTGCGCTGTATGGCTGTCGATCTATTGATTCTATAAGCTTCCCACCTTAGAAAGATTGATGCTGCAGACGAAGCACGCACGCGAGGAATGCGTGCCTGGTGTCGTAAGAGTCGATGTCGGGCTCGGGTCTGCGAACCCGCGATCCGGAGCCAAGGACAATCATTCACCGCGGAAGGTGAGGTCACGCGGACACCAATCGGATGATATCCATGAAGGACTTGGTGTGCACTGGCGCTGAGAGGTGCAAAGCGAGGAAGGCATGCATTAGGCATAGATTGGATCGAGAACATGGAAAATGGCCAGGCTTTACACGTTGATGATAGCTATTGAATACAAATGCCATGTGAACAAGCAGAGGTACGGAAGTGCGAAAGCATGATCGGACGACGTTGACGGACAGCAGGACAGCAGACACACGAGACGTATCGCGGAGAAGTAGCGACTGAATACAAGTAAGACATCTCTAGCCGACAGAAGGGTGAGTTATACATCGCTGCTCATGGAGCTATTTTCAGGACTTCATACCTTCAAGTAGAAAATCATCACCCTCGCCAACCATCGTATCCCCAGTAGAAGGGAGGTCCAGCGATATAGTCCTCTGGGCTTCCGAATCCGAAAGGCTGGGGTGTACTCGCGGATCCTCCTGTCGGATACCCGTTGTCCGGAAACATAACGTCAGAGGGAGTCTGACGTGACGACGACATGCACACGCCTATGAAGTCGGCGGGGTGGATGTTCAAATTACCGACAACTGCGGACGCTGCAGGGAGCATGCGTTGCGCAGCTACAGACAGACCCTCAGCCTGGGACGTGGCTCCCTCGATCCGTCCCTGTTGATATGTGGTATGATAGCCGACGTTTACATGCGCTGTAGACGATGATATCGCGATAGCGTTCGCTGGAGATGGAGTGACTTATCTGACGACTAGACAAAGTGTTCAGACGACGACTGTGACCTGTACAACACAGTGGGTAAAGCTCACCTTCATGCGTTTCAATGGCATTCTGAAGGGGCATATGGGTTGAGTCGGGGATCGTCATTGTACCGCTCCTTTTGACGGAAGTATTACCACGTCTGCTAGGAGCATCGACACAACTGTCTCCGAGACCCATTTTCTGGCAGCGACGGCATGGGCGCCCAGGATCACATCTCTTTGCTGCTTTGCGGCAATTTATGCACTGTATTATAGAACAATCAGCAGCGGACGCACGATGTAAAGTCACTAATGCTCACAGATATCTTAACACTCTTTCGGGACGGTTTCTTGACCTTCAGACTTGGATCACCTTGTGTGGATGATTGCAAGCCATTGATAGACACCCCTCCCACTGGATCTACGACCGGATTGGCAAACGAAGCGATGATTCCAAGGTTGACTCACGAAGTTGTGAACGATGGAGGAAGAAGCAGACGTGCTGCGGGCCAAGTGTAGCAACATAATAGGGAATAGTAGTAGACACGCTTGGACGGCCCGTCGTCACCAGGGATTTATTCTCGGGTAATTGCACAATGTTGCCAGCAATTGGCTCTGAACGTCTCGCATAAGAACCATCAAAAGGGGCATATGGTGGAGACTGTTCACTTACGATACTGATCCTTGTGCAAGACGACGAGCACATATTCCGGGTCGACAAAAGTTTTCGGACTAGGGAGGACGTCAATCAAGCTTGGGTACGAGTGGGAAGCCATCACTTTGCAATGCGGTGGTGCTCAAGTCTGCAGGCGTTCGGGAGGGGGGGTGAAGAGAGAAGATGTCCTGGTCCCATAGTGGAAGTTGAACAGTCTCTTATATGTGCAACAAGGGGGGAAAATGGCGAGTGGCAGGCCCGCGCGGAAGCTGGCCATTCGAATGGCCGTACGCATGGGAAAGCCAGGGGGGGTTGGAATGAGGGGCAGGTCGGTGTTCATGACACGTTCAGTCGAGCGGCTATCTAAATCAGGTAAACCATGTTCAGTCGAGCGGCTATCGTAGGAAGATCTCATCTCCGCGAGAAGGGTTGCTCAATCCTTGAGGCCACGAGGCAAATGATGGGGACTGATGAACTAGCCGAGTGCCCCGCATTTGGCAACTTGCGGGCGACGTCGGGCTTCACGTTCCTTCCACCACCCACAGGTCGAGCGAAATGGCGGGCTGCTGAAACTCTCTATTGAGCACCCCTGTTCCCATCCAGCCACGGGGCGTAGATTATGGGCACGACTTACGCGATGCTTGAGGTCTGTGCTGAGCGCTGACGCTTGCCCTGTGTCGAGTCCGAGGATGTCACTCTCTTCACAAATTTGTCTGGCTCCTTCTCTAATGTGTCCCCTCTCTTCACATACCCTTTCCATAGTCTGTTTCTGCTCTTTTCAACTTCCTTCAATGGACGATTCCGATCCACCTGCAGGCCCATATGCTGCGTCAGGCCAACGAGGAATCATTGTTACTTGGGCGAAGCGGGAGAACGCGCTCAGGCGAGGACCCCGGAGAGTGCTGTGCCCGCCACATACCTGACCTGTCATGAACAAGTACTGTCGCCAGAGGCCACAAAGGGGAACTCCCCCTCCGCGGTGATGGCCCCGTGCACACCATCCCACACCGTCTTCTGGCACCAGGCTGCTTGCGACTCTCCAAGCCACCTCATCTCTCTGCAACGCGGTATGTATAGACAGTGTGCGTCCATCCGCCACGCGGGCATGCGAGTCCATCGCAACCAGACTCTAGAGCCACTAGTTGAGGTGAGTGCATCTCCCTCCTGCTAATGTGATGTGTTCCTTCTTTCCATCTAGACCTTCATGCGCCGCCAGGATTACATTGCATGCGCGCAATCTGGCCCATTTCGAGCTATGCTGTTTGGCAATCCTCAGAGTTTTAGCTGGTATTGATTTGACCCTAGCGCGGATACACCGTGATACATCGCGACTATCCTCGAGTACACATGTATTCTATCAAATCTGAACGAATAGTTCAATACTAGCAGTGAAAATCGCCTAGCCGCACAGCCTGCTCCCGCTCGCCCACTTAACAACTTAATGGTCCTCGAATTGGCGAAGTTGTTCTTGCAACTTAGCTCTTCAGCCTTAGGCGTCCTTACCTACAACTTACTCGACGAACGCAAGAGGAAGGGTGAGCTCCCAGAAGAGACGGTTCAGGGCAAGGACGCAGTTGCGACGCCAACGTAGAGAATGCCAGGAGTGAGAGGCACCTCAGGGTCGACCAGCGACTTTACTCTTGCTGGGGAGAGAAATCAGTCAGAGGCTTGCGAGACGAGAAGCTCTGAACGCACCTACGGCCTGCTACACACCAATCAAACGCGACTCGACCTCTTGGACCCTACTTCTTGCATCCAGGTAAGTACCCGTTACCGCGCGCCGCGTTATCGCGATCTGCTTTCCAAGTTCTGAGGATGTTTCTACTAGGACAGCCTCCGGTTCAGGAGTGGGGTAATTAGGCAGCTACAGGTTTGGACAACGACTTGGAAAGGTCTGTAAAACGATGTGACTCACCCTCTCGCGTGCTTCGTGCACGCCAACCGCGACGGCCGCGGATGCCAGCACTCTCCTACTATGCGCATATGGTGAGCAACTGTGGGTATTATACGGAATTTACAGGAGTACTGCAAGCAGCCCGGCATGCCGCACGACACGGGAAATGCCGGGCTCCTTCTCTAGAGCGAGCACTCCGGTAGCCCAACCCGGTGGCCCGACTCTGTTCCGTTCGCTCAGTACCGTCCGACAGTCAGAGTCTTGATGACGATGTGCTTTTGCCTTCTTTCCGCCGTCAGCACGACGCACATGCGCGAGACTGCGCGCGGAAGCCTGGGGAGCAGCAACGCAATACCACATATGACAGATGTATACACCCCGGTCGTGCTTCCCCGCCTCACTTCCCCCTCCCATATCTTCTCTAGCCAGTCACTCCTTCTACCGCCATCGGCGAGTGTCAGCTTGTCGGCGACCACGTCGCCGCTCTAGGAGCATCCAATGCACGAACTGCGCCTACTGTTCAGGTCCCGTAAGTGTCTGCCTGCCTCGTTTGCTCTGCCCTCGTGTCTGTCGCCACGCGCGGTGCCCTCAGCAGGTGGGTTCCATTACGTTCCAGCCACATCGTGCATCGCACGCGCGGGCTCCTCGAACCATCTGATAGATGACATTGCAGGAGTACACTACATCTACATGAGCGACGAGGTCGCCGACCTCCAACGTCCGTCCCAACCCGCCGCTGGCCCTGCTTCGCAGCTCGTTCCTTCCATCGTGAAGCTGGGCCTCCCAATCTGTCGCGCAAGAAGCCGTACTTACGCCAGACGAATCGCGTCCGGCTTCAGTTCTCCTGCTAGAGGGCGGGCGCGGTATGCAGCGGCGACGCGGTCCAGCCCCTTCCCGTTTGTCCTGCCTATGCCGCCCATTGACGTCCGTCCCGACGAAGGTTGGACTGGTCGCAGACCGGGCGGTGGAACTTCTTTTTCTAACCATTGGTGAGTGTTGTCTCGATTCGCGATGTGGTAGGATGGAGAAGGGATGAATGCGGGTGGGTGGGGACGTTGCGCACGAGGAAAGGAGAGAGCTGGGAGGAAGATTTGTGGGACACGGCGAGTCATCGTCCTGCACCGTCGCGTGGTGATAGGAGGAGACGCGGTAACGGCGATTCCTGTGCGAGACGCCTGTCCGTGGACAAGAGGTGGTGGGATTGAGGAATCACAGGTGATTCCTCCGTCGGCTCCTGCCTGACGCTACCCTGATGTGACGTATGCGCGCTTACACATACTACGTCCATACAGCCTTGGACATGATAGCCAAGTATGGCACGAGCAAGACAGTGCGTGTGCGTCCCTATAAGGGATAGCTGACGCATAGGTTCCGGCAGGGCTTCCCCAAGCCCAGGGCAACTGGGGAAGCCATGCACTGACATCAGGTACGTCCTCATCATCACCCTTCGCACTAGAAACAAGTACGTCAGGCTCAGCTTACGTTTCGCGGTTTTGTTGGCGTTGTAGCAATGGCGCTCGCGTCCAGATGTTACCGAGAACGCGTGCACAGGCGAAGGCCTTGGACATATTGAGATAGGTCACTCTTCGCCTTTACAAATAGGTCGAGTGTGCATTGAATGCGAGGCGGCAGGTAAGGAGTGCGCTTTGAGTCGGGCTCCGTGCTCTGACAAGTATGCGCTCTTGGTATCTACGCGAGCGATGATGGGCGTAGTAAGCATGTAACAGAGGTCGCAACGCGTCGTGTGGCTTAATTGGTTCAAGCATCGGCGTGGCAAAAGCACCGGAGGTGGTACTTGTATGCCCAACTGTCACTACTGTTGTCAGATACTCAGCAATAGCAGCCACCATTATTGCACCGACAAGATGTCCCGTGATGTACGACCCTATGCACTCACCGCAGCGAACTGATAATGTCTCGCCGAGAAGGCCCGCTCTGCTTACTCATCGCGTTCGTCGTTTGCAGACGACATTCGATCTCCGTGGCATGTAACGCTTGCTTGATTGTGGCAATCCCACCTCGCTTAGCTTGGGGAACTGCCCTTTTAGGAGGTTCTTCGATTAGTAGAGATTGCTGGCGCACATAGCACTGCAAGGTTCACCCGCGAAGCACGGAACACGTTCTAGGCAATAGATGACTTTCCATTCAAGGAGATGGATGTAGATTGTGCAAGGTTCAAAGTAGTCACGAAGGTCAAGGAGTGTGCGAGCGCTGGAGGCGCGTTATGAGATGATGGCAGAATATTGGCATAAATCCACCTTCTCACTCTCGAGCTTGAGCCACGAACGTCGTCTCGGCCTTAAAACCACTCACGAAGAGGAGGATCGCTGAGCGGCCATATTGGGGTGCGAGACGGTTCCGGGAAAAAGGACATGAGCCAGATCAGTTACATCTAAGGAGAGCTTGTAGAAATACACGGATCTACCGTACATACTCTAGCTACAGAAATCATGTACGAGAGAGCAGATGTGCGAGAGGGAGATAGCACGAGAGGACTATATCAAGAGACAGCAGGCTTACATAGCAGGCAAAGCGTAGATATCGGACAAAGCATCGAGAGTAGGTATAGTCCGCGCATTTTTGTATCTACCAGAGAAACATTAGCCACCTTTTGCTGCCCTGGTAGCTGATACACCGTATGCATACCTTCAGGCGCCGCGACGTGACGTTCACCACCCACGATGAGCCCCATAGAAGGGATGACCGGCAATAGGGCCCTCTGAGATTTGCGAGGACTGGAATGCATCAGATGGTTCACCTACGGCATATCCGTTGTATGCAAGGTTGGATGGGACCTGGATAGGCGGCAACATTTCTGCGCTCATGGGATAGGAATCGGGGATCAGCTGTCCGATAGCTGAGGGCGCCGCGTGGGTCATTGGCTGAGCATACGTCGTCAAGGCTTGTGCCTGCCACCCGGCGGCCTCATCCATCCATCCACCCCGGTCCAAAGCTCCATGTCTGGAGTTGGATGGGCCTGCAATGTCTGGTTCCTGATGTTGGAAAGCGCCATTTGGCGACCCAGAGTTCGTATACAAGCCCTCATTGAAGAGGTCTGTGGTAGACCGGGGATTGCTGACAGAGTTGGATGCGGATGTAGATGCTGAGCATTGATCCATGAATTAGCGAAATGCTTCCATGACAGCGGCGGACATGTCAACATATATAGCTTACCTGCGGACGCCCGGACGACGGAACTCTCAAGCGTCTGAGGGTGATCGCGAACAAGCGCTGTGCAGCTCTCTCTGACCACCTGGCCGCGTTTAGAAGGAGCGTCGGTGCAGCTGTCTCCAAGGTCCATTCTTTTGCAGCGAGCACAAGGCCGGCCCGGGTCGCACCGCTTCGCGACTTTGCGGCAGTTGACGCACTGTCAAATAGAACGTATGAGACGCCGCATCAGGCAGAACTCGAAGGTGCCCGGTACTGACAGCCGTTTTAACTCCCGGTCGCCGGGCAGGAGCCGTGGCCCTCAGACTTGGATGGAGGTCCTTGGGCGACACGACGCTCATCGACGCGCCCTCAACGAGATCTATAACATAGTTGGTAAAACCATAACAAACGTCGAGGGAGACTCACAGAGCTGCGAACGGTGGAGCAGTACGCAAGCGTGGTGTTGATCGAGAGTGACAACATTATGAGGTACAGCAACAGGGACGTCCGGGCCGTCGGGAGCCGCCGAGGACGCCGGTAACTGCACAGAGTCGCAAGCAAGTGATCCTAAAAGTATGTAGTTATCAACGCCCGAAAGAAGCATCATTGACAGGAGTGGACCGTACGGAGCTGGTCTTGGCGCAGGACGACCACAATGTAGTCTAACTCAACAGAAGTCTTTGAGGAAGCGCTAGCCTGGACGGTGTTGGTCGAGCTGAAGTGGGAGGCCATGATGTTGGCGTGGGGGGGGGGGCAGCGGTAAATTGCGGGGGACTGAGGAAGAGGAGATGGGTATCTTGTTTTCATAGCTGGATTGAAAGATTGTTCTTATAGGCACATCGAATGGATAGGATAGGACGAGTGATGGCTACTACTGCATCGCACACGCTCGAAGAAGACTCCGCGCCGGGATCTCCGCGCCGGGAACTCCGCGCTGTGAACTGCAGCCTGTGCTTCTGGGCGGTAGAATATTCCACCGCGACAGACACGACCAAGCAAAAGACCAAATAACCCTGCTACGCGTCAAAACGTGACTTACTAGAACCGGTTCGAGTAGCGGTACACCGCGCATTCGGACGCCGTGTTCCATCATAGAAGCATCGTAACCTGAGCCACGTTGAGACAACCATAAGTATCTCGTCTTGTCCCATCTTAATCTCACAGTTGCCCCACCCTGCACAATGAATGTGATCAGTATACGATTTTATCAAAACTCCTAAAGGGGATTGCGATGGGACACCTAACCGAGTAATGATCTTACAGTGGCTCTGATTACGATGGATTTGCGATGGGACACAATGTGCAACAGGTCGATGCCCGCGGTGGGTATCATCTCCTCAACGGCCCAGCACGATATTGACTATGTTCTTCCAATGTTTCAAGCACGAGACGACCCCCAGGGCATGATACTTTGGTATATCATACATTCCTAGTAGGAAGTTCAACATCCATTAGGCGGCGTGTCAATTCTTGCATCAGTTCTGCCTCGATCGTGCGTATTATGTGAAGTTGTACTTATGCAGCGATGCCTTAGGAATGCGAAGAGAGAGAGCAGTGAATAGTATATAGTACCCAAAATGCCCAAAATGCGGTGATCGTCCGAGTTCTACCCCACCCGTTCCATGCGGGCTCTTTGGGCATGTTTCGTTTGCTACTGGCACCCTAGCGCACTACATCGCCAGAACCTTGGTTTTTCGGCTTTGAAACATGTTCATTACCTCTACTACATGCATACATATGTCTTCAGCGATCATGAGTGTCAATGACGCTTATGTGTCATAGGATATCGTCGGTCGGGTCCCTAATGGACGTCGGACGCAGTTGTGGGGACATTCGCCGGCGGCCAAACGACAAGTAGTTCGATAAGCGCAAGCGCGCCCCATCTGTCAGAAAGTGTGAAACACCCATGCCACTAATACTTCTGGCTTCGTAGTTTTTGGAGATAGATGCAAGCACCTCATAAATGTACCATCGTGCAAGTGCCGTATGCACCGTTTTAACCCCCCTAATCTGGGTTACTCCATCGTCTTGTTTTGTTGGGTCAAAACCTTACGGGTCTCGAGTGTTTCCTGCCATCCGACGTTTCTCTCTGCTCACAAGGAATCTTATCTTCGGGCCAATACAAAGCTGCGCATGATCATCATCATAACAAGCCGGGACTGACCAGCTCTCAAATGATGGTCTTCAAGAAGTGTTCCACCAATCGTTGGATGCGAAAGCGCCTAGCTGACACCAGGTGGCGGCATTTATAGAATCAGGGGGAGATATGACGTCGCCTCGAATCCCTCGTTCAGAAACGGCCTACATAGATCTGACTAAGTTGACTCGCAATGTCAGCGGTGGATGTCAATATGTAATGAGACATATCTAGCTTTTCCTTACGTGCGAGCGCAAAATGGGGGAGTGGTCCGCAAGGCAGGTGAATCGGCTCAAACCAGTCGCTTCACCTCGTCCACCTTCTTCTGTGTCGCCTCCTTAACCTCCTGCCCCTTCTCCTCAACCACGACCTTCGCAGCCTCAACCTCCTTCTCAACCGCATGCACAGCCTCTATGGCTTTCCCCTCCACCGCTCGAACCTGCTCCCGTCCTTTCACCCCAAGCGTCTCCCGCAACTTCAGCCCCGACGCCCCCTCGATCTTCCCGAGCAGAGCCGCAACACTATCCGAGACCGTCTCTCGGCTGTTCCGCGTCGCGTCCTTCACGCGCTCCCACGTCATAGCACTGTGTGCCTTCGCGATCTCGTGCTTCTCCGCGAGCGCGGGGAAGTGGGCCTCCTCGAGCGAGCCGAGGTACTGTGAGACGTTATGCGAAGTCTTGGGAAGGAAGTGGTTGAGCGAAAGGAGGAAGAGGGTAGGAGGAAGGGTGAGCCGCCAGAAGAGACGGTTCCGGGCAAGGACGGAGCCGGTGAGAGTTGCGACGCCGACGTAGAGAACACCAGGAGTAAGAGGCTCGTCAGGGGCGACTAGCGACTTCACTCTTGCTGCACGCGCAAGCAAAGAACACCGGGCGAGGGATAAGTCGGAGGGTTACGAGACGAGAAGCTCTGAACGCACATTCTACGGCCTGCTCTACACCGATCCAACGCGACACGACCTCCTGGACCCTACTGCGCGCATCCAGGTAGGTGCCCGTTACCGCGCGCCGCGCAACGGCAATTTGCTTTTCAAGTTCTGAGGGAGTCTCTACTAGAATGACCTCCGCTTCAGGAGTGGGGTAAATAGGCAGCTACAGGTTTGGAGAGGACTTGAGAAGTGGGCTTGGTCTGTAAAACGACACAACACACCTTCTCGTGTGCCTCGTGCACGCCAACCGCAACGGCGGCGACTGCCAGCGCTCTCCTACTCTGCGCATATGGTGAGCCATGGTCGGAGGGCGAATAGGCAGACGTACTGCAAGTAGCCTGAGCATTGAGGATAGTGGACCGTGGTGCGCAAGACCGTCGCTGAGCCGCCCGATGCCATACGACACGGGAAATGCCGGAGGCGAGAAGAGCGCTCCCGGTCGTCCGCAGTCCCTCTGTCCTGTCTGTTCACTATACCGTCCACCAAAAATCTTGGGAGAACTCTGAATACTGCATCCAGTGACGGTTTGCACTACATACAGTACAATGCTGATGGAGGACGACGAAAGGCCTATGCTGTCGCCGACGTCAGCACGAAACACAGGCTCGAGAATGCGAGCGGAAGAGTGGCGGCGACGCGGTATGCGGTTGTGGACCACATCTGACAGATAGGTGTACCCGTGTGCTGTTAATAGGGTTCTGTGCCTTCCTGCTGTCGCGTTACTCTACCTCGCACCGCCGTACCGCACCTTCTCCGGGAGAGCTAGCCAGTCAGGTCTCGCGAAAGCCGGACACGCTCCCATGCTACCCTTCTACCGCCATCCGTAGGTGTCGACTTTGGTCGGCAACGGTGTCGCCGCCCTAGGATCCTCGCTGCCCATCCTGTATGTGTGTCTGGAAAGAATGGTCATGCATGTGTCCACCTGCCTCCTTGCTCTGCCTCCGTGTCTGTCGCCGCATGTTCGCAGACATGAGCGGCGCTTTCAATAGGTGGGTTTTGTTACGTTTGTACCCACCTCGTGTGTCCCACACGGGCTCGCTGAATCATCTGACAGATGGCATAACAGAACCACAACGCATGTGCACAAGCGGCGACGTCGGCGACGCCCAACGCCTGTCTGTGCTTCGCCGCTCGCCCTTCACCGCAGCACGTCCCCCCGTCTCTTCCATCATGCTGTCAACCGTCCAGTCAGAGTTTGCAGTCCGGCGCACCCGAAAAAGTACATATGCCTCAAGTTCTCGTCCACCCTTCGCCTGTTCTTTCGATCAAGGCCGCCGCCAGCGCGATGTAGCGGCGACGCGGTTTGGTCCTTCCCGTACCGCGTGTGTCCCGCCTGCACCGCCCCTCTATGGGTGTAGTGCATTGGGCATATCGCGACCTGCGCGGCTACAGAGGCGTCTTCTGGCCATCGGTGAGTTATATATATTCATCTTAATGGTGTGGTGGGTCGGGGCAAGGAGGGAGGTAGAGCGGGTAAGGAGAGGCGGCAATGGGAGGAGGGCTTGAGAAGGAGTTGTAGGATCCTCCGTCTCTCGGATGAGCGGCGGCGTGAGGAATGGTGCGAGGGGCTGGGCTACGATGTGGGGTTATTGGTGCGAGGGGCTATCCGGCCGCGGGAAACGGAAAATCAACACAGGTGAGTCTTGCAGTCGGTCGCACGCTGTTGCACCGTACGTTCGCATACCTCTACCACACCGACAGAATTGCGGACACGATAGTGCGGTATAATAGACGAGACGAGTTCTATGATGCCACCAGGCGGATGACCACGACGCTCTGACACGGGCGAGATGAGTGCGCGCAGATGGAGAAGCCTTGAGAAATCTCAAGGAGGGTGGCGGTTTTGACGCACTGCGTCGCTGAAGAGGTGCGTCCCGGTATCGGCTTTATGGGCTAGGAGCGGATGCGTTGCACATGGTGCATGCTTCACGATCTTCTCTGGAGTTCAGCGATGGCTTTCAAGACTTGGCTGTTCTCGACGACGTGTGGGTAGACGACCGCCTCGAGCGTATGATGGAGGTGGGGCGAGACGGCGGGATGGGGAGCGCGTCGCTGAGTTCGGATCTGTACTCTGCGTGCTCTCTGTATCTGGGCCTCGCAACGTGTTGGACCCACGAGGTCGACGGGAGCTACATTGACGTAGTGCGCGTATACTCGGGATGCTGAAGCATTGAAAGGTGGGTCTGATGGGGCAAGTTTCCTGTCAAGGAACACAACCGGGACAGGCTCCACTACCAATCCTTCGCCCAGCGGGCCGCATCTCATAACAAGCGTGAGAGTATAAGGATGTGGATCCTTCATTTCCAGGTCCCAGGACAGCAGTAACGAGATCTTCCTTGAGATGAGATTAAACTTCCATTATGCATCCGGGCAGGAGTGTTGGGATGGAAGCCGAGATGAAAATGCGAACCAACGATCCTCGACAGTAAGATACTCATCCAGAATCTGTATATGATTGCGACCACACGGGTGGGAGCAACTCCTTCAGCTCCTCGCAGATGTGCTACAACCTTGAAGCTTTCACCCATCTGATTGTCGTTTGTGACTGTTCAGAATACGACGCAGTCGGCCCCATCATAATCGCCTGGCGCATTGCACGCAATGTTCAAGCGTCCTCAGAGAACAACATACTGCTTCGCCGTGCTTCTTCTAATCCCTCGCGCCACTAGCAACACTGACAAACAGAGAGCATGTATCACACCGCACGCCACAAGTGGATACTTCATCAATCCCCCAGTAATAAATTACGACCACCGGGTGCGAGAGCGGCGCAACACCGGTGTCCAGAGACGTTTACATGCAGCCACATCAAGTGGAAGGTATACACTTCATCTCGGTCATCCAACCCATCGTGAGCTTAATAAATACCACAATAAACAATAGCCTTCGCCCACCGCCCTACGGATCCGTTCAGACGAGGAGGTCGGCGATGGCGCGCTTGCCGGGCGCGACGAAACCGCAGCCGGTCTTGCCCGCCTGGGTCTGCGCGCCGACGCCCGAGCAGATACCCGAGGGACCAGCGCAGCAGCCGGACGCGCAGTCAGCCCCGCTCAAGCACTGGCCGCCGATGAACTGGCCGCCCGCGCCGTTGCCGACGTTCTTCGCGCCAGCGGGGTCGAAGGGAGGGCCGCCGTTCGCGGGGGTCGCCGACGCACCGTTGTTCACGGGAGCGGCCGCTGCGGGGGGCGCGGACGCGACGGGGGCGCCGCCGGCGACGAAGCCGCAGCCAGTCTTTCCGTTTTGAGTCTGCGCGCCGGGGCCGGAGCAGATGCCGGAGGGGCCCGCGCAGCAGCCGGAACCGCAGTCGGCGTTGGAGAGACACTGG
This sequence comes from Dichomitus squalens LYAD-421 SS1, assembly GCF_000275845.1. Classification (NCBI taxonomy): domain Eukaryota; kingdom Fungi; phylum Basidiomycota; class Agaricomycetes; order Polyporales; family Polyporaceae; genus Dichomitus; species Dichomitus squalens. The sequence continues at coordinate 144,925 of NW_006766949.1, read as the reverse complement.
CCGCCGATGAACTGGCCACCGTGGCCGTTACCGACGTTCTTCACGCCAGCGGGGTCGAAGGGGGGACCACCGTTGGCGGGGGCGGCAGTCGCACCGTTGTTGACGGGCGCAGCCGCAGGGGGTGCAGATGCGACAGGAGCGCCACCGGCGACGAAGCCGCAACCGGTCTTGCCCGCCTGGGTCTGTGCGCCGGGGCCCGAGCAGATACCAGAGGGGCCCGCACAACAACCTGACCCACAGTCGGCGTTCGAGAGGCACTGACCACCGATGAACTGGCCGCCGTGACCATTGCCGACGTTCTTGACACCAGCGGGATCGAAGGGGGGACCGCCGTTGGTCTGGGGAACGGGGGTCGGGAGGGCAGCGACCAAAAGGACGACTGAAAGGGGTCGAGAGAACGTCAGTCATTGATCGCGCAGTGCCCGTTGAACAAGCCAACTTACTGTGGAAGACAGCAGCGAGAGCAAAAGTGGCCTTCATTGTGGTAAGATTAAGGAATGGAATGGATTAAACCAAAAGCAAGTAAGAAGTGTGTGTGGTGAATGTGGGGAGCACCGGGCTCAAAGCTCTGGATGGGAGAAAGATGAACGTGAGGAAAGGTCCTGGGGAACGGAGAGCAGAGGCTGATGGTATATATACCGTTTGTCCGCCTGATACCATTCCCATAAACGGCTTTGTTCGCGACCCCCTGAGCCATGCTTAGCTCCGCGCTTTGAGCTTTGAATTCAAAAACAAGGATCAATCAATCGATCGGAGCACCCAACACAGCCCACTCGCCTGGAGGATGCATATAGTTTTCTCCGCACAGGCCATTCGGGGTGCCGTGATTATCCTCTGCGTGCGGTTCGCCCAAGGCGATGGCCTGCAACGGTTGTTATGAATGGTGATTTGCGGAGTCGGCCACTGTGAGTCCTCCAAGCCACCCACATGAGTCCTTGGGCCACGAGCCATCCGCCCCGTATCGTGAGGAGACGTACTTCATGTCCACATGCTGTTCGGTTATCATGCCAGGGCACGGTGAACGTTCTCTCGCTCGGCGTTTTACACTGATCCTGCCGGCAGCCTACAATCTTCGTGTGGAGATCCGTATCAGGGGCAGTAGATGACAAGCGAACGAGACACATGAAAAGCCATCATTGGTGACTCAGTGGCGGTGTGACAAACCCGACGTGGATGTTGCAACCCCGCTTTTCTTGGATTTCCCACCCCCAACAGTCTTCTTTCTGCTGTCTACCGTAGGTTTGAGCGATCATGTCAGGCTTTTGAACCAAACTGTCCAAGAAGACAAGACGGTGCACCCATTATGTACATGTCAAGAACTCTTTATCTACGCTTAGGCAAAACCTGTACATAGTGTCTGCCAACGGTTGACATGTGGTGTCGAATTATCTCCTCATGGGACTTGCTCGATGTAAGGCCGGGCCCGGCCGGGTCACATATCAATCAATGGGGCGCTGAGCGTCTAGATCGGAGTCGGAGCTTCGGGACTGTACCCCCGCACCGTCTCTCCTGATCTAACCTCGCTTCTCGTCCTTCAGGACGCTTTATCGAGGACGATAATGGCAGTCAGTAAAGGGGCACGTTGGTGCTCAATTCGTCCTCAATAAGTACAAGAAGGTGACCGTATAGGTACGTCTGTTGCTATGTGGCTCGTAGGCGCCTCCCGCTGCTGGCCAGCGCGAAACCGGCCACGTTTGTTTGCATAGGATGAGGTCAAAGCCAACTCCAGCCGGAATGCTGTGTGCAGTACTCGATGGTGCTCACATCTCTCGTGGTGTTGCTGCAAGCGGCATGTAGCGAGGACCTGGTCGTCTGCATCTGGAGACCGTCGAGGTCGTCTTGGCAGCAACTCATCGCGACCGCTGTTGGCCAAGCGCACGGTCGCGTTGCCTCGTATGAGCTCTCCGAGCTATATGCATCAATGTGTGCCGAACGAGATCATGCCGTGCACACAGCAACCTACGACGATGTGGATGTTGCGAATCATACTTAGGCGTACTAGTGTGACCCCAGAAGCGACGGCCCAGAATGTATTTCGTGCATATCTCCATCACATCTTCCCCCATAAATCTCAAATTTGGCACACTTGATCTGTATCGTAGACAGTATATACCCGTAAAATATGAAGGCAATCGGTGGAATTTTGCTTCGAGCATCGTGGCATTACACGTCTGACCCCAGAAACGACGGAAAGGCGCCCACAGATTGTCACCAATGGTCACGGTGCCGAAGACTGCCGATTTAAACACCGCCATTATCAGTCGTTTGATAACGACGTTGGCGGAGGGAACACTAGTCGAGGCGCTCATAATCAAAGTCAGCCTTATCTCGGTCAGTGGCTGAATGTCACGCTCGAGAGACCCCCTTCCCATTCCTCAGGTACCGCAATCCGTAATCCTTCGAAAACTGAATAATCATACTCAGTGCACATGTTAGAAATAATTCCTGGAGTTACAAGAAGATCGGCCATGCCGATCTCTTT
>NW_006766949.1:0-142152 GCF_000275845.1 Dichomitus squalens LYAD-421 SS1 | reverse complement strand
AAGACTGCCGATTTAAACACCGCCATTATCAGTCGTTTGATAACGACGTTGGCGGAGGGAACACTAGTCGAGGCGCTCATAATCAAAGTCAGCCTTATCTCGGTCAGTGGCTGAATGTCACGCTCGAGAGACCCCCTTCCCATTCCTCAGGTACCGCAATCCGTAATCCTTCGAAAACTGAATAATCATACTCAGTGCACATGTTAGAAATAATTCCTGGAGTTACAAGAAGATCGGCCATGCCGATCTCTTTGTGGCAATTCAACAAGGTTAGTAAACCCCTGGAACCCTACTCAGATTGACTTGTATCGGGAGCGAATTTCTCCCGATTTCCTTCGTTCTTTGTGGAAGTAATAGTTCAGAAGCACATAGTCTCATGTGTAACATTTGTACATTTATTGACAGGGAAATGCGAGACCTGGAGGCGTGTCAGTCGCTTCTGGGGTCAGGCGCTTAATGCGTCGCTTCTGGGGTCGCACTAGTAAAGTTCGGTGCGGGGACTCATCTGGGCGTGGACGTCGTCAGGGGAACAACCCGCCCGTATTGCCAGTGGTCGGCCGTTGCTCGTAGAGGGGCTCCAGTACTGCGCAATCATACCTGTCGCTCCATAGCGCTGCCGGTGTGGCCTCACCAGCATCGTCATGGGAGAACGGTACCTGCTTTTCCTCCTCTACGCCACGTGTCTTCGCGTCTTCTAAGCCGAGAAGGCATGTGGTGGCAGAAAGTGTTTGCTATGCCTGGAGACGCCGGCGTCTGTCCAGAATCAGAGTTCCGCTCATCAGGACATGTCAAGTTGCTACCAGATCGGACAAGCATGCCCGTCTTCAGCTGGTGCAGCCTTGGCGTCGGTCGGCTCTCAGTATCTTCGTCTTTTCTTGGCTGCGCGATCAGGCATATTGCTCGGCGTAATGCTTTGCATGTGCTCAAAGGGCCCTGCGCGCACTGGACATTTGGACCACCTGATCTTTGTCATCGCAGCGTCGTGAGCCCAGTCTCCTGCAGTACAAGTAGCTGATTGTGAGCTGCGAGAGTTCGAGCGATTCTCATGTACGTCCAGGGACAAGTCGTTCTAACCCCTTCGGATATAATGCTGCCTGCAGAAAGGTTGAATCCCGGGAACGACGACAAGTGCGGATCTCGCCGGTATGTACTCTCGCGACCGGCCAGCCCTGTATATCCCGTCTCCAATGTCCATCGCTTGCTTCTCCTCCAACATGTCTCGTGTTTGGCACCTAGACTGTGTATGCACGTTTCCTTTCGCCTGCCGATAATTAACATTATCGCAGTACAGGAAAGTACATGAAATGAATGGATCCTACGGCGGCCCTGTCGGCGGGCGCCTTGCTGTCCGAACACTGGGGTTGCTGTCGCTGCCACAAATGCAGGTCGGCAGCTACGCATGATCATGACGTCCTTCCTCTCTGGCGCCCTGGTGGAAACATGCAAACTCATCATCTGCACCGCGCGGCGCCTCCTCCCAACTGTTGTCTGGTGCTGTAGTGAGGGCGCAGACAGACACAGCAGCAGCAGCGGGAGGCGCCCACGGCATCGATGGTGGACAGAGCCCGATCTGAAACCCCAAGTAACCATTCCTTTGATGCCTGCGCGGCGCGAGAGACGGGCTGGCCGATCTCTCCTTGCGACCTGAGGCATCCCGGGGCCCGAGGCGTGCGGCACACGTCCATACGCATCAACGAAGTTTGCTCGCACGGACATCTCGGGCGCGGACGCTGGGAGCGGCCGGCCTGTGTTATTTACTTACTCGCGTTCCCTACAGGCTACAGCAGACGCGGACTGTTCTGCACACGCACAGCAGCTCGATGGTCGTACCGAGCCATCGAGCTGGAGCAGATGCTCCAGCCGCTACAGCCGCTACATGACAGGGAGATGATGAACCTGAGGGAGAAACACCTGCGGCTGGCTGTTCCACCGGTGGCATGAGGTGATGTATTTACTTCTCCTGATGTACCGGGTTCGACGTGAGTCCGCGTTCGGAGGGTCGTTCATTCGGATATCGCTGATGACACACTTACAAGCGGCACGCCCGCTCGGGCAGTGTGGGCGATAGACTCGCGTCTCACAATCACGAGAGCGTACGTACTGCACATCGCCTTCTGGGGCGTCTGCGCGTCGGGCGGGAGGCTCGCGTTGGTCATGACTGCGAAACGTATATAAACACAGCCGGGAGGGAGAGATACAACACACACAGCTACATACACGCTTTCTTCGCCGCCGCCCACGGCTTACCTCGGCGAACTTGGGAGATCATCTGTTATATGTAACTTGCGACACTGGGGGAAGTTTTCGAATACGCATGTACCAACCACGCCTGCGAGGGACTCATCGCGTTAGATGCGCAGGAGAACCGCGGATGGCTTGGAGCCCCCAAAAGGCCGGCGTAGTTGCGCTCCCAGATAACTTTCCCCGCAACGATCGCTGGTCAGCTGGGGCGCAGCAACATCTACATACTACGGCACGGCTTTGAACGTTGAAAATCTCTCCGCATCATCTACAGTGCATCTCGCAGCCATCTCATGGTGAGATCCATAGGCCTTCAGCGGCATGACCAATTACCACCTAGCTCCACCAAGAGTCCGCGTTGTTCGCTTACATCACGCGCAGAGATTGTTTCCAACGATCGCGGTGTGACTCATGTCTCATTATGCTACTACAGTACACGTACATCCTCAAAGAGCGGTGGTCTTAGTCCCAAGTCCGTTCGATCCTCCCAAGCTCCACATCCGGTCCTCAGCGCGCGCACACACACATCTCAAGCGGGCATAGGCAGCGCGTGCGCCCGCCAACTCTCCTGCTCGAGCGTGCTGCCCCCATGCGCGGCCCAGCCCCAGTTCGCGACGCGGCGGCGCCGGTTCTCGACGTCGGCGCCGACGGCGGGGGCGACGCGCGGCTTCCCGCTCGAGTTCTTGCGCCCGGGGCGCCGGCGGCGCGTCTTCTGCGCGTCCGCGTTTGACTTGGCGATTGGTGCGGGGGTGGGCGTGGGGAGCGGGGCGGTAGTAGATGGAGGTGATGATGGCGCGGAAGAGCCAGAGGGCGCGGCCTTCGCCTTTGGGGGCCTGCGCGTCATGAACGGGATGTGCGCGTCGATCTGCGTGCGCTGGGAGGGTGTCAAGGGCGCGGGGCATGATGATAGCGCGAGCAGCTCGGTGAGTGTGTATGTGTTGGGTATCTTCGAGGCGAGGGGTATATTTGCGGGGCGAGGAGACGGCATCGGGGAGATGTCTGTACGGGCGCGATCTCCGTCAGTCTCCGCTTCGCGACTCGTCTTGCGTGCGCACGACGTACCTAGGTGACGCTTGCCCGTACGGGAAGGCGAGCGCGGGGTGCGCGGCATAGGCGAGACGGAGCGCGTGCGCGGCCCAGTGGAGCGAGCGACGGGCGAGAGTGATCCGTGCTCAGGGAAGGAGCTCGAGGAAGTCGAGGAGGCAGACGCGCCGCGTCGGTGAACAGGCACGTACAAGCCGTTTGTATGATCCCCGGGGAGAGAGAGCGCGGCCGTGTTCGGGCTGGACTCGCGCTGAGTGTTGGTGCTGACGGAGGGAATAGCGATGGGGCTCGACATGGTTTGATAGGTGTTCAAGAGAGTCGGGGTGATGGAGATGAGACTCGAAGACGTCCTTGATACTCGACTGCGACTGAGGCGGCGGGATGGGGAGGAGGCTGCGAGGTGCGCATGCCCTTTATAGGAGCTGCGAATCATCCGGAATGCAGGTGAGTGCCAGCGGAACGCGGATGTGCGTGTAAGCGTATTCGAGGCGACGTGGCGTGGTGGGAGGACTGCGGTGCTGCGAGTCCACCCGAGCGCCACAGAACGGACAAGACTTGTCCAGACATCGCTGGCAGTGTCCCGACCATTCGCGGACGAGTGCGAATGTTCGAGAGCCTCCGTCGCTTTAGGAAGGTGCCTAGACAATGTGGCTGTGCTTCCTGGCCAGGAGGTATCCGGATAGCAAGCAACCTGGGCGCTACGTCCACAAGCTGACGTTGGCTGTGTCAGCTGCTTATCTGGACTTCGAACGATACTCAGAAGTCCTGGTACAAGCCTGAGCGATGAGTAGGAAAGCCTCGGCCAACGTGTCCCAAGATCAGATCAGCTCACCTGGCATACTACCGTGCTGCAAGGGCAGAGTTGGTCAGCACCGCACGTTTCGTTTTGCTGACGCATGCAATGGTAACGGCGGCACCAAGGGGGATGTGCAAGCGGAGACCTACGATTGCATTGCGAGATGAGAACACGGAAAGTATGAACACTATGTCGAGGGTCGTACAATAGATCTACTCGTATATGTCGTCAACAGAGGATACCGAGGTGCAGCGCAGTGCCAAGAAACACCACCCAACCACATCATCCCAAACCGTTTGGTCCCGTAGCGCCTCATCTCCGCATAATGTCCACCAGCGTATGGGCCCCTTCGACTCCCTTCGCGGAGGGCCATATCACGATCGCAACGCGTCCGAACCGGTGCAGAGGGGAAAAGGTTCCTCACCAATGGTTACATCATAGCTTCGAGAGCACAAGGCCGATGACGACGACAAGAATCGTCGACGGCGGCGTGACGACGCAGTACGACCAGAAGATCGTCTTGCTGATCAGCCGCTCGAACGCGTCCCCAGACGCGGCCTGCGTGATCTGCGCGAGCGTCAGCGCCGGCGGCGACGCGACCAGCAGCACGTTCGACACCACGAATACCGGGCTACAAACGCAAAAAGTATCTCAGAAGACCGTCTCAGCAGGCACGAGGAAAGAAAGCGGGCACGCACTCGTCGAACACCCGCTGCCAGTCGTACTTCGCGGACAGCGCCAGGAGCGGCAGCAGCACGAGCGGCGTGATGATCATCCGCGACATGATCGCGACCACGACCGTCTTCGTCTCCCCCGGCCGTGCGCCCTTGCGCGCTGACGCGCTGGAGCCGCCCTCCGCGCGCCGCACCGACTTCATCGAGAACATGTCCCTCACGCTCTCCAGCAGCGACGCACGCGACGCGCTCCGCTCCACCTGCCGCTGGTGCTCGGGCAGCCCCTCCTCCCTGCCCCGCCGCGCGCGCGCGCGCTGCTCCGCATCGGGATCGGGCGGCGTGTAGAAGTACGCGCCGAGGACGACGAGCGTGATCGGGATCGAGCAGTCGCCCGCGGACGCGATCGCGTTCTTCACGGGGGGGAAGTGGTCGTCGAGCGCGTGCTGGAGCGGCTGGATGCACGCGACGACGAGCGACGTGAGCGCGGCCCAGAGCGGGACGGTCATGAACTCGCGGAACGTGCGCCACGCCGTGCGGGTCTTGTGTCGCAGCCGGCGCATTCGCGCCTGGACGCGGGAGGACGTGGGCGTGGTGCGTGGGCGGCGGCCCGGGGGGAGCACGTCGCCCACTTCGTCGTCGTCGTCGTCTTCGACTTCGGTGTTGGTGGCTGAACCGGAGCGGGTCAGGTCTCCTGAGCGCGTAGCGGGGGTGTTGGGGAACGAGTAGAAAATCTTCCCACCGGTAGTGTTTTCGACGGACAGTTCTGGATTGGTATTGGGGCCACCGTGAGCGACCGTTTGTGAGCCATCGGAGGAAAGAGAATGGGAGAAGGCGTTGCCGTGTCGGAGTAGTTGTTCCTCAGCCGTCGAAGGTGGAAACGGTACCTCTGATGGACTCAGCAAAGGACTGGCCTCGCTGTCGACGTCATCAGTCTCGGCCTCCTGCTGCACTGGTTCCGGATCTGCTTGAGATAGCAGACGGACTCCGTAGCTCCAACGAACCTGTGGATGCACTGAGGAAGTGTGTTTTGTTGGATAAACGGAAAGCACGAACCACCATGCCCAGGGTAGAGTACAACACGAGATAAGTCAGCGCGCGACCCACCATCGCGTTCGTGCTGTCATCCTCATCCCACTTGAGGCCGGGTACAGTGACAACGAGACTTTGCATCAGAGCTATAGGAAGCGAATTCGAGTTCATGAACATCGCCGCCGCTATTGCAAAAGCCCTGCAGTGAACTCGTCAGCAGAACTACTTGGAATCGATGCATCCTGTGACCGTACCTTTGCGACCTTTTCAGCCTGAGAATGACGCTGAGAAAGTATGCGACGATCATGGAGACCGCGGTTGTGATGATAAAGAAGATGGGTATAATCCATAATTCTCGTAATTTCGCTGTGGCAGCGAAGTCAAAGTCTGTCTCGGTAATCAGACATTTTGTTTCAACCCACCTGGCGATAGGAAAAATGCGACTTTGGAGAAGAGCAAAGAGGGCGTGAATATCGAAACGTTCAGTCGATTGAGTTTCTAGATGTGACATAATCACAATTAGCTCCGAAGGAACAAACCGATGCGGATGTGACTTGGTGAGTAGGACAGGGAGTAGGGAGAATATCTAGGAGCACGCAGCAAGAACTCTGTAGCACAAGTGTAGCATGGACATGCTGAGGGGCCATGAGGCGTGGAGATGTACGTCGTTGGGCCGGCGAAAGGCGTGCCAAGCATTCGTAGCACAGCGACTGCGTATGCTCGCCCACGCATTCTCCGCGCTGTCCTACATGTCGCCGGGGCCATTCCAGGTCACCAGAAGTAGTGTCGCAGTGGGAGGGATCCCCATTCCCAGTAAGAGCATAGCTCCACAAGTCATAGCGAGATAGGTATAAGAAGGGATCGACGAACCTTCTGAGTGGTCCTATCAAGGATGCCCTTGCGGGCGAGGATGTATCCCGCAATACAAATAAGGAATACTTCAAGGATAGACTGAGTGCACGCGGCGAATCGTCAGCGATGTGGGCCGGACAGTCGGAGCAGAAGGCGACTTACTTCGAAGGTAGTCTTAAGAAGCGGCCCAATAGGTGTCCAGCTATCCCGCGCCATACACACGAAACCTGAGTAGACTGGATAGAACCAAGCGAAGCTAGACCCAACAATCGGAACCTGAGCAGAAGAATGGAAAGAAGTACGACGGGCGCAATGGGCGAGAGGGCGAGGGGAGGAGTCCAGAGGGAGAAAGAGTGCGTGCCTGCGTCCGTGCTTGTGTCATAGTTAAGGAGTCGGTGGCGTCGAGCCCAGTACAGTTATCTCTCAGATCCCATTCCTCAGATCTCCCTTGATCACCCGCAGCCGGCGCCCGGCGCCCCGTTGGCGAGGGTTTCCGGAGCTCACTTCGCCCAATATGGTGCCCTTCCGACAGACATTAGCCTTAAAAAGGCGAAGTGCCAGAGAGAAACTGCCGGGGACCGGGACAAGCCCGGGGGCGATAAGATAACCCGCCACGCACGTTCTCTTCTCTGCGCGCCACAACGACATCGCACTGAATTCCCCTCTCGGCGGAAACTACTTGCATATCGTCTGCATTGTGGGGTCATGTCATCAGAAGACAAATACGGCAGCGTAGAGCCGACACAAAGCGACGCGGTCGTAATTCGAAGGCACTCAGATGGCAGATGGACGATGTAGCCGTCGGTTCCACTGGTCGGATGACCCAATAGAGCGGTAGCTGTGAGAGTACAGAGGGCGGGACAATATTGCAGAAGTGCGAGAAGCCCGAGACAGTGGAAACAGGGTGCGTATGGAGAGCGTCTCGTCTGACCACAGATTGCGGTTCTCGATTTCTTTTGACCTGCTTGCCGTACCGAGCCCTTCGCCAAGCATCATGCGAAGGGTTCTCTGATAGGTCGTCTGTGCTCTGGACGTCGGTTCAGGTGTCGTAAGCTCGCCTAGATTGGGGTGAGACGACCTTGCCGCGCCGGATGACGCGCTTCTCGCTGCTGCTTACGGCGTCGCAGCATGGGGTTGGGAACTTGACGTCGACCATCAGAGTGTGCCAGTCAATCGAGACGTCGTGAACTCATAATGCTTTATAGACAGCCGACTACAGCGGTGGGACACAAGCTCATACGCTTCTTTGTGCAACGTACACGGAGGCTGCGTTCCCGATGAATCAATCGCAGAAGTCTAGTTCTGACTTCTCCGTTGCCCGCAAAGCAGATGATTTGAAAGTCAGCAGCGTCATAAGGGCCGCGTGGGCCAAGGCATCGTTCCCACTACCTCCAAAAGTTGACAAGCCCAATGGAAAAAGGGCCATATGACAACTAGCATACAGACGTGATGCTGGGATTCACGGTATAGTGGCGGCTCTCTTTGCATCCCCCACTGAGTATTCCCATACATAGTAAGGCAATCCACGAGGGTAGAAGGCAGCCGATCGGTGGGACGCTCTCCCTCCGTTATACTGCCTCCACTGAAGGGCATGGCAAGTTGCTGAGGGAAGTAGCGCGTAGCGTTATTGTCGTACTACCCGCAGAACAAAAGGTGGTCGATAGACACTCCATCAACCGAAGCTCACGTGAGAGCGCACGATTACCGACAGTCTGAGATGGCGGATGTGCGGCGTGCTGCAGACGATTTCAGCTCTGACAGCTGGACACACCGTCCTGGGCCATAGAGAGCTCCATTCGAAGTGAGTGGAATAAGTGGGGGAAGTCCATGGACAGGACTCCGGCAAATTATGTTCATTAGAACAGACTGCCGCAGCTGCACATGCTTGACGAGTCCGCACGAACCTTTCCATAAGAACTATACCTCGCGAGCAGAACACTGATGCGAGACTTCCATTCAGTATGAAAGTGATGGAGTGGCCTGGAAGGGAGCTAGGACACGGTGGGAGATCGGCAGAAGAGGAGACGAGGCGGTTGTAGCTGGGAGCGAATGCTGCCAGGTACGGACATGTGTCAAACCAGCCTACCTGAGAGGAACGCAGCGTGAGACACAGGCGGACTTGGGTCGACAGGCCGACTGAGGGACAGAGAACGCAGGCGGAAGTAGATCGTCCATGAATGGTGCGCAACTGTTACCTGCAGTGGCGAATCATCTAGGCAGACAGTTTGCCGACAGATGGCCGTAGACAGGGACCAGGGCACGAGCGATGCTATGCGGGATGGCCTCACAAACTCCGGCCTGAGGGGGACGATGGGAGCAGCGGTGAAACTCAGCTGAAAGAGGCACAGCGCCTGATGGGGTTGGAAACATAGTGAGTAGGCAACTGCTTGATCTTGGAATTCGGGGCCGGGAGAGACGGACGACTTTGACCAGTTGATGCGAGAAGGACGAGGCACAACCGAAGCGTACCTTCGACCAAGGCCTTTATGTATGAAGTACTGGCCGGACCCTAGCTAGGTACCGAAGACTGCTACAGTGCGGGTGCACATATCCGAGAGAGGGATGTGAAGCGCGCCGTTTTCGAGCACACTGCGAAACCGACGGTTTGGAACGTACACGATGAACCATATCATCCGGCTACTTGGTGTTCTGCCGGATCCCGGCGGTAGAAGGGGTCCAGAGCGGCAAAGGGCAGTTGCTAGCAATACCTTCCGAGGCTTTCCAATTGGCCACCGACGTCACAAGCTTAGGCGTTCGGTTCGGATGGTGGAGTCATCTGTGTTCGCAAGGGCGTTTCGCCTCGGGCAATAGGAGCGGCGAGGGGGCACAGACTCAATGTGTAGCTGAGCGTCGGTGAACTGCACTGTTAGGTAATATCCCGCGCAGGAGCGGAGATACGAGCGAAGCGCGCAGGAATAGCAGGCAAGCTTCTCATGAACGCTGTAGTCTGCAAGAGCGATGCTCAGAAAAGATCGATTTGGAGAAGAGGGGGGAAGGTGACAAGATTGCGTTGAGAGTGTGGTCTAGGAGAGCTAGATCGAGACCGCCAATCCGAGTCGATTGCAGCGCGGCCAGATCGAGAATGCGAGGGCAGGATGCTGCCCTTTCATAGGAACAGCCCCATTTGGCACATGGGAATCGTATGTCGGCGTAAGGGCGATTGTAGCCGCGAGAGGCTTCTCGCCGAAGCTCGTAGCCAGCGTCTCGGGGGCTTGTGAAGATCTATCTTGACATGGCGTGGGTCACGACTGCCCATACAGGCTCGGACACGAGTTCAGGCGGAGAGCGAGGGCCCTGACAGGGTAACGCGCCGGGGTTACAGAGGAGTAGGAGCACGCAGGTGCGATTACCGTTGCTTGAGGCGGTCCAGGGACGATACATCTAGTCTCCGACCTGGGATTGAAATTGCTCCTGGACCTGATTGTGAGCATCCGCACCCACCCACGCTACGGAACGACACGACAAACCTTGTACTTCCTTTCTTGACATCGCCCTGCTCGGACTCGAACGTCCGCCTACCCCCAATGGCTTGACCTTGCGGGCGGCGCCTGGACGAGTAGGTTAGTAAGCGCCCGCGCCCGCGACCCCGGGCTTGCAATTTCCCACGTGGACCTCTTCGAACTCCCCTAACATCAGCCCTCGCGCCCGCTGCGTACCCCAACGCAATATTCGGTGAGTCGTCCCTCAGTCTGTGGCCGGTTCGGTGGGCATGGCGAGGGTGGAGGCAGGCGGATCGTTTGGGCGGAGCAGGAAGTTCGCGAAGGAAGGACGGGAGGGGCGGCCGTCGGGGAGTTCTGGCGGCGACGATTCGGACACGACGATTTGAGTCGGAGTGAGTGGTGTCGAAGCCCCTCCCGCATGCTCCGCCTCTACCACTCAACAGTGTTCGGGGCATCATGCATATACCTGACTTGTGTCTCGCCATCGCCCTACACGGTCTGCTTGTCGTCGGAACGAGTGCAACGATGACTAACCACCACCGATCTACTCAAGTCATAGAGCGACCACGTCGTTCCAGCCGACGTCTGGCTTTACTCGCTTGCTATACTACTGCACGGTCCATAACATAACTAGAATATGTCGGCGGATCAGTCCAAGGCATCCTCATCGGCCTCTTCCAGCCCTCACGAGCCTCCTCAACCACCCGCCGTTGCCCACTACCCTCCAGCAGCTTATGGCGGCCACTATCCACCGCCGGGGCCGTACCCACCGCCCTTCTACGCCTACCCCGTCCCAGACCCGTCTCACCACGACCCTAACAATCCGAATGGTGCGCCGTCGCAATCCGTCGCGCCCTTCTTTATGGCAGTCCCCCCGCCTCCTCCGGGCATGGTGTATGCGTACCCTGTTCCCCCGACAGCGCCAGGTGAGTCTTAGTCTATCCATTTGCAGATGTTGGAAGCTAACCACGGGGATTTACCGTACGTCAAGGTTATCCCTTTGCACCGGGGATGCCTGCCCCGCAGCCGCCCCCTAAGCCGAAGAGAAAGCAGGTCAAGATGGCGGTGAGTAATCCACTTTTCGTCATGCCCCCTATCCAATGTGCGCCCTGGCACGCGTTCGCCGGTGTTACTCGTCTCGCGCCATACAAGTGCAAACCACCGGTCGGGCGGGAAGCTTTGGCGGCCCTTTTCTGGCGATAATTGATCGCCGTTGCTCTCCCACACGGAAACGGGTTGGCGAAGAGCGGCCAGATCCAGACCCTCGCCACCAAGTTTCCCGTCTCAGTCACCTCAATGAGTCCACGAGCGTGAACGCCTCATTGTCATGTTACGTCTAGGGGCTGTTTTTCGATAGATAGCGGGTGGTGCAATGTCTCAGGATTTCATTTATATCGGCGAGCTTGCGGCCATGGCGCTTTCGGTCGCATTAAGAACGCTGGCAACGTTCGTTGACTCCGCGGGCTGTCCTTCCGTCCCCGCTCCCCCTCTTTTTTATACAGCGCTTACGGATCTTGTCCTGATATCATCCTTGTCTACAGTGCACCAACTGCGCAAGTGCCTGCAAACGCTGCGACGAGGCACGGCCATGTGAGCGCTGCATCAAATACGGACTTGCAGAGACTTGCGTGGACGGTGTCCGCAAAGAACGCAAGAAGGGCATCAAGCGGGGTCCTTACAAGCGCAAGAACCGTGCTACGAGCGGAGAAGGAAGTGCAGGTCAGTCTTCCAGCCCATTCAGGATCGTCGCAGATACACTAATCCAGTAGTATCGTCAGAGGGCGGGGAGGCAACAAATGAGCAACCGGCGGCAGTACCACCACCCCCCGCTGGTTATCCTATGCCGCCTGAGGGCTACTCTTTCCCCTACGTATATCCTCCACCAATGGGCTACGTCCCTGCCGCACCTGACGGGCAACCACACCCTGAAGGCGCAAATGGCGCTCCCCCCGCAATGCACCATCCTTTCTACCCCTCCTACCCCGCAATGTATCCTACCCCATACGGATACCCCGGTGGGCCGATGCCGTACCCTCCCCTCATCCCTACCCCAATTGCAGCTTCGCCGAACGGCACTGCGAAGCCCGACTCTGCGTCTGCGCCGCCAACTGCCAATGGTGCTTCGGTTTCTGCTGACGCTGGCAAGGGGAAGAAGCGCTCCCGCGCGAAGAATGGGGAGGAGAGCGGGCGTGCCTCTAAGAAGACCAAGGAGGCGGCGCAGGTCGACGTGCAGCAACAACCCCCGAATGGTGATTCAGGGGTCGCAGGGGTTGTCCAGCTGGAGAAGGACCAGCACCCACCGCCTCAGCCCCAGCAGCCGCCTCCCCCGTCTTATGCAGGCCACGTCGACCCGTCTACTGGCTCGGGACCTGTCGCTGCGTTCGGCGGGCCGGAGCCCAGGCCGCTCATGGCCGCGATGTGATTCCTGGGTCGGCGACCGTGGTCACCGGTCTTCTATCGAATGCTACTCCCGCTCACGCGCTCTCGTTAGTACCTCGCCTCTCCTGACTACACTTTGTTCGCTATCAAGGTTCTGATTATGCTGCTCCTGTTCCGCCCCGCCTCCCGTCTCGTGCCACGCTTTCCCTTCGGTCTCGGTCTCAGTCTTAGGCTCTCCGCCTGTGCCTGCGCATGGCGCTGAACCTGTCTTCACGCTCTTTGGGCACCAACAGTGTCATTTGGCTTTCCGCCTCCATTGTCGCACCTCGACCACCCACGATGTCCACATCGCGGGCATCCTGCTTGCGCTCTTCCGCCTGATACAGGCGTGTGAAGACGCGCGGACGTTATTGTCCTGTCGAACGGGTTGCTGACATGGGGAGGCGCGGTCGGACGCTGTTGCTGGCCAGACAGCTGCAGAGGGGTTTTGTAAGATGTTTGGGCTGTGTACGATTATCATATTTGGGTTGTGCAGAGTGGCTCCGCCATGCCCGTAGCTACCTATTTTCAGTTCTGTCTGTGTTCCCTGTCGTGCCTCGTTTCTCGGTGACATGTCTATGGTTTCTGGCTCGATGTTGTACTGCTACAAAATTGCGCATCGCACAAACTGTCTTCATGTACACCCCCAGAGTACGTAGAAGCTAGGACTTTGTGGATGATTGCTCAGATTGGCTTGTATGTGCCTCCATCGCGGTAGAACTTTGTGCTGTGTTCGGTCGTATATTCGCATTAATAGTGGTCGCAAAAAGTAATACACGCAGCTTTTTGTGGCTCACGAACTCACTGGAAACCTGCTTCCGCGTACTTACTTGGTACCCGTTCCTCGGCAATCATGAACGACGGTAAACTCGGGAAGGGGCCGAGTTTGTTATTTTCCAGGGCTGCTGCCAAACAAAGACCCGAGACACCCCCGCGCGCCTATGCAGTTCGAATATTTGGTGTCGAGACGCGCCGTGGCTTCTTTTCCAGCTCCAGCTCACACACCCCTTCCCATCGTTCTGCTCGACGTTCGTGTCTCTGTCTACCATGTCCGCCCTTCGTGCTCTTCGTCAGCTCACCGCTTCGTCTTCTCGGTCGCTCGCTGCTCGCTCAGCGACACGTGCCGTTGCTCGCGCTACTGTCGCTGCGCGCGTTGCGCCTGTTGCGTCAAGAGCGTTCTCCGTGTCTGCAAAAAGACTTGGCGAGGGTGCTTGTGAGTATCCTTATCTCAACTCGAACTTCCGTGGCTTTGCACGGCGCAAGCGTAGGGTACGCAAGAATTGCAGATATTGACAGTTGTTGCAGCGGACGTTGCTCTCACGCAGAGGCTTGCGGAGGAGCTCAAGTACGAGACCGAAGCCGCCCCACCGACTGAGCCCGAGTTCTTGAAGGCATTCAAGGCACAGGGCACCTGGTCGGTGAGTCTTTTCGCTTTGAATGCGTCGTGTGCGTGAGACTGAACTTGGTGACGAACATCGCGCGCAGATCGAGGACACCCCTGGATTGGATGAGGTCACTCTCACTCGCAAATTCGGCAACGAAGAGTGCGTATTTCGCAATTGATCCGAGTGCTATATATTGACTTGCTGGCTCTTCAGCATTCGCTTGATCTTCTCCATCGCCGACATCCAGACGGAGCAAGAGGCCGAATTCGAGGAGGGCCAGGAGGGTGTTGAGGAGGGCGCCGAGGATGCTGACGCACCCCTTCACGCCTACCCTATCCGTTGCTCCTTCTCGTTCACCAAGGCACGTATTGTGACTTCTGTACGTTGCCTTGGCGCTTGCTAACGGCGTCTGCGTAGGCTTCCACCCCTGGCGCGCTCACCATCGACGCGATGTGCCAGGAGGGCACGTTCGTCATCGACAACATCTCATACTACAGCGACGCCAAGGTCGGTACCGAGCTTACCGCCGAAGCGGACTGGAAGCGCAGGGGTTACTACCTCGGCCCTCAGGTGAGAATAGGCGGTTGTGACGTCATGGTGTAGTCGCGCTCACCGTGAACGCATTCCAGTTCGACACCCTCGATATCTCGCTGCAGGACGAGTTCGACAAGTTCCTGCAGGAACGCGGCATCAACCAGACGCTCGCGTACTTTGTTCCCGAGTACGCTGAGCACAAGGAGCAGAAGGTCTGTCCATGCGCTTCGCACATCCAACATTGATCTGACCTTCTGATCTGCTTTGTAGGAGTACGTCAGCTGGCTGAAGAACGTCAAGGACTTCGTTGAGGCATAAATGCCTCCCACGTTCTCCTAATGGATAGCCTCTCTAATGCCCTTCCATGCGCATCCTCACTATCGTAGACTGACCTGGCCGTCTTACTCACCCCCTGACGCCCGTAAAACATTGCCGTTATAATCCACGTGGTAGTCATGGCCTCCGCGCTTAATATACACCTCCCTTCCCTTCCACCTGTCAGCGTCCAGTATAGATGGACAATTAGTCGACTCCGAAGACTTGATGTGACCCGCAAGGCCCGAGCCTGATGTGGGCCTTAAACCGCCGGAGTATGCTCGGGTATATTCAAAGGTGGCGTCCGTGGGTATTGCGCAACTTAAGGTTTGCATGTGGCGACTACGATTGCCCTTGAGGAGTGCAGTGCTCGAACCTCGTTGAACTGTTTATCCGTCCTGTCCTCAAGCGACGCTCTTGGAGGCGGAACTTCATCGCTCGAGGTCGAATCTGCTTGAGCTGGTCTCCGACGAAACAATGAATGTGCATGTGCAGTAGTACGGGACAGAGACGATACTACCACTTGGGGCCCTGGTAGCCATTACAGAGTATGGATCTCTGTGCCAGGTCATCCGCAATGGTCTCGAAAGCTCACACCACCAAGAAACTTTGTCTTCCTTCGCGGTCGCGCGTCCAAAGTAGGTTTTTTCGGCTGGAGGACCGCCGAGGGCCCAGGCCGCCTTCACCTGAACAGGGACTTGATCCTCCCATTCGAATAATTACTTAAATATCGATATACAGTACACCTACAAAACCTCCGCGTGTAAGTAGCGGAATCTGTCAACATGGCTTCAACACAGGGGTTGGGCAGGGCTCTCCTTATTCATGCGGACTTCACATCCCGTCCTCGGAGAAAACAGGCGGTTGTGGCTTTGTTCCTCACCGACTATGCTCCGCGGCCTGCCGACCGTAAAACGAAGCATTAGGGCCTAGAAGCTCCCTCCGGAATCACTGCTCCACAGCGCCAACCTATCCCGCTCGGCGTCCATTACGCGAGCAATGGGTGCCAGTGTGCGCCCACAAATGCTACGGGTGCAAACGGACCCACTCAAACGGTATATCATAGCTCTAGCTTAACTCTATTACACGTATCGGCGTGATACAGCCTAAGGTCAGTCATCCTATCTCAGCCCCAAATTCTGCAGATTCCCGTTGTCCCTGAAGTGCTTCGGCACGGCACTGTTGATGCAAGGACTAAGCCGTAAACATCGCACACCAAACTCCCGAAGCATCTCCAAAATACTTCTTAAGCTTGAGCTCCCGGAGCAGTGTGTTGGACCGTCTGTGGTCTATGTATGTCACTTAGTACCTTGGTATGTTTTTCTCTGCATGAAAGTGAAGTTGATCGCATTGACCCGTGTCTTCCAACCATTCGAGACGGGTCCAGTAGGAGTCCGTAACTGCTCGTGCCTTCACGCCGCTGTAGTGAACATGTCACACACAATCATCTCATAACGATCCCCGACGCCTCACCCGAAACGATGGCCCAGAAAGCAAATACGTACCAGCGTTGGCAGACGCACGATAGCCGAGGTATGTTTTGACGCGATACTCCGTACACATTGAGGCTCGACTCATGCCCTATGTTAGTGTGCAAGATGTCGTGATACGCGGAATCCACGCGATAAAGCCCGCCCCTGCGGACAGTGCATTCGACGCAGAGAGGCCGGCCAGTATTCGGATTGTGCATTGAAACTCAAGGAAGGGGGCAGCAACTGCTCTAGAGCTAATCTTCCCACAAGCTGGATCGTGAAAACCATACCGTAACGTCTGTGGTATATCTTATGGCGGACGGACACTGCTGATCGTAATTCCCACACATTGGGACGTTGAGGAGACGAAGTGCGTAGTTCAATGGGATACATAGCCTGATCTTCATTGCGCTGATTATCAAATACCACCAGAGAGCGCGCAAAGCTGCTCAGAATCCGTTTGCGAAAATTAGTCGGATTGTGTCAATGATACACGCAGCGGCGTCAAGCGTCCAGTCTTGTAACTCTTCGGATCTGGGGTTCAGTTTCTCCAGAGAAGCTCGCCCCAGGTTTGCCACAGAACCAAAGCCAGAGCGCTGCAGGGGACAGAGCGCAAATTGGGCGGAGCAGGCCATCTCAGAGCATTCAGGACAGTAGGAGAAGGGGGGATATCCAGGATCCTGGGATATCTCTACCACACGTTGCAGAAGGCGCCTGCAAATATCTGGCTAAGTCACTGCCCCCTGGTAGCTAAAGTAGCGCCGTCAATGTCAAGGGCAGACTCCGAACGGATACACGTGAGCTCCGGCCGCGGCCCGGTTGGCCTGGGAGCGTAATTCTTCATGTCTCCCATTGCATATCTCGGTTGAGTCGATCCTGAAACTTGCTGGTTATCCAGCTGTACACCATGCGTTTTCAACGTGTACGCATCAAATCCTATCAGCCCGCTGTCTTTGTGTGTGCTAGGTCAGCGAACCACCGGTCTAGGGTCTAGGGATGTATAGCATCCATCATGGTTTATCGACAGGCCGTAACGTGCGCTCCTCTGCCTCTTTTCGCAAGTCTAGGTTTGACAATGCTAGCGTATATATACAGCAGTCTTTTACGTTTCATTCGGTAGCTCTCATCCCATGGACAACGCAACTAGCCAGGCTTTCCTCCCTACATGGTCCCTTCCGCAGTACCTTGCATCTTTCCCTGACACTGTCATGTCGTCCTCAAACCCAGAGCTCGGGGTAAACCCATATTTCACTTTGAATAGCATGTGCTATATCCCAGGTGCGTACTCTGTAGTATGATATTACCCTCCAGTGTTAAGCGTGAATATGGGTAGATATCATGAGTCGGCTCTCTATCATTCAAGAACATATGGATGCCATTGCATGGGAAATAAGGCACATGATACAAACCGATGGCTCATACAGCACTGCTGGCGGCGATGTGGAACCCCCAACCATTGCCGGTGCTCCTCGCAATACTCGAAAGCGAGTACGGGCCGCTGTTAGTCTTTGGTTTACCAGACCATGTTGGAGTAGCTTTCGCTGACTTACGGCGTTTTAGTGCACAAGCTGCCACGACGCGCGAAAGACATGTGGCGAGTCTCGCCCCTGCGCCCGCTGCAACGAGAAAGGCATGATATGCGAGATTCGCCAGCGCAAGAGACCGAAGACTAGGAAAAACCAGGATACTGATTCAGAGGAGACATTATGGCGCGAGCGCGATCTCTCGCAGTATAGGTTGCCAGTGGCTGGAGGTAGCGTGCTACAGACGTGAACATTCTTGGTCACGTCAATGCTGTACCGGGCTGTGTAGGAGTGCTATGTCCATAGTATTATTGTAGACTGTACTCGCCAGGAGTCCAAATCAGGATTGCGGCATTGCTGTGTTAGATTTGCCGAGGTTGTGACCTAGTCTGTGGATTGCGAGCACCGTGCTGGTCAAACACCTCACATTGAATTGAATCGAGGACGTAGTGATGCGGCACATTATGGTGCCTCTGGTGATATTGCAATCGCATGATCATCGCGAATGTGTATTCGACATGACGTAAGGCTGCAAGTCTACGCAAGATCCTAGACTGGCTCTCCCGCTGGTTTTACTGTTGCCGATTCAATTGGTGCGGTTACTGCTGTAGCTCGGATAATTGAATTTCATATGTTACTTACCCTGCCGATCTAGACTGGTATTGTCGGTAGCCGGCTGTTGTGGCCTATGTAGTCTTGCGGCAAGCTCCCTAGCCTCATGCGCGTACCGAGAGCGATTCCGTAACTCCGGTCCGTATCGCACGAATATGAAGGGAATCGGTATGAGAGCGAGCGAGATAAAGCCGAAGATGGAGACTGGCGTGGCGTATGAGAACAGGGACCGAGGGTGAGATTATAAGAGGATAAGGACGTACTACCCCACTCCGTGCCCACGTTATCGGTGATGGTGTGGGCGACCACGGGGAATATCGCGGCAATGATAGACCGAACGATCGTATTGGCCGAGGAGGCGCTAGACGCATACAAGGTGAACGTGCGAGAGACACTGCCAATGGTTTGTAAGTGAGTCGGGGAAGATGCGCGGGTAGTTTCCGACACTTACTATGCAGTGAATGCAAAGAACATGCTCAAGGTAGCATATCCGAATGGTATACCCGCAAGTGCTGGGACTATCCAATGTGTTCCCGGTCCGCTCGACCTGGAGGAGTTATCAACAACCTCACGGGCATGTCAGCTGATCGTTCTACGCACCAGGCGAACCAAAACAGAGAGGCGGGGAGGAGCAAACTAGAGTATGGAAGCGCGAGCAACGCCAATCAGAGAGGATGATCAAATGAAGTGGGTGAAGAAATCACCATGCAGGGATGACTATCTTGAGCTGAGTCTCCTCAGCCGGTAGGTTGGTATCGATCCGCTCAACAATCGGTACGCGCATGCGCTCCGAAATCTTCAGCATGGTATCGAATGTAACGACAGATAGTACCATCCCAAACAGAACGAAGAGGAACATGAGGCCACAGAGTTCGAACGGAATGTCGTGCTGAGGAGTAGGGTTCCCACCAGTTAAGTGTCGATGACGACGGGAACACGTACCTGCACGAAGAACACGACGGAGTACATTTCAAAGTAGAAGCTGCGATGCCATCAGATCAGTTATTTTGAGAGCTTCGACTGGATACATACTAGAGGATGCCGTAAGTGATACTGATCCATATAGTAGCGCCTTGTAGGATAGGCTCGTACAAGATCATCTCTGTATCGAAATTCGGTTGTGAGTGTTGTCAAGTGCATGACTACGGTTGAACCCACTGAATGGTCGCAAAATGCGTCCATGTATGATCTCTTTCATCGTCATAGGATACATTTCATGAGCTGCGACTGCGTTCACTCTCCCTGATTTTCGCAAAGCACTGGCGCGCTGAGCAAGTATCTTTGGGGAATATGTCTCCGGGAAAACCCAGAACAAGGGCCATATGGCGACACTGAAGAAGAATTGAACCTTCAAAACCCATGACCTTCAAGACAAGTCAGCGCTAAGTTGCAATAGAGTGTTAGTGGGATACGCGACGCACCCGTGAGTACGTGCTGCGACAAAGAATCCAAACAAAGTCGCCAGGCAGGGGGCAGTGAACGCACACAACGCGCTTCAGGAAATAGCAGCGGGTGTTTAGAAACCTAGCAGAATAGCTGAAGTGTGATACGTACAAACGCCTTGTAGCTATAAGACGGTCAGCATGAACACCACAGCGATGCACATGTCACTTACAACGGCCGAGTCCTCGTAAATCATGTGGATATAAGCTGCGAGGCCTAGTTCAGTGCCACGACGCCGAATCGACTGACTGCAACCTGCGTACTCTGCCATAACCGCCGGACCGCTTTGGGAGATTAGCAATCACAGACTTCCCGAGCATGACAAAGGTGAAACTCACTTAGTGAGAGCGGCAGCGGTAGCACATCCAGATATGAATCGGACTAAGCCGGCCTCAACATGCGTCAACTTTCGCCTACAGCGCCAGTGGTACAGAGAATTACTCACAGACAAGTATGGCAGCGATATTCGGGATGAATGCAGAGCAAGCGGTGCTCGCTGAGATAGTCTTAGATGTGAAGGAGCAGACTGCTGACATCATTGTAACCGAGCTCACCGATCATAATCAACTGGGATATGTTGTAAGGCAGTCTTCTCCCTTGCAACTCACTCGCTGGTCCTTAAGCGAGTTCAGTAGACCCGACTTGAGCTTGGTGGATGCGAACGCTTACCCCCTTATTTATAGGTCGGTTATCAGCTTAGGAGTGTGATGTATGAGTTCAAGCAGGAAGACGCACAGTACAAGGGACCCAGACCAAAACCAAGCACATACAACGTTAGACCCAAGCTCGAGACATCGGCACTGATACCATACTTCTCCCGAAGTTCTGGTTCTCCGGGAGCCTAACATCAACCATACCCATCAGTACGAGGGCTTGGACAGAACGTGAGAGATGCTCACATAAAACGCGGACCCGAATATACCGGAGAATGTGTAGAGACTAGCGAGAGCGACAGTAAGATGCTTCTTCTGGACGGACCAATTCTTTGGGTCGTCTGGGTCGTCGTGCTCGAAGGTTATGATATCCTCTGGAGGCTGATCAGCCTTGTCGCTCATGGGCACGGAGACAATGGTGGAGGGAGGAGACGGGGACGTCATGACAGTTAGAGAGATTGTCCACACCACAGTATTCTTATACGTATGCGGCAGGGAATGATGGCGCGAAATGTGGAACCCATCCGAGCCAATGTTGGACCTGCAATCGACGCTACTGCTGGCAGGTATGAACAGCTCGGGTTGACAAACCCCGGTCACGATGCCCGAGGTTATACAAGGTGGTGCGCGGACCGGGTGAGTACGTGGTGGCATCCACATGTACTCACGTACATAGGAACATCCTGTTCACAGCGACGCATCAGCTACAAGAAGCCCAGTGTTTCGTCTTCGCCGTCTTGAACGATTTACGAAGTACGCACCGAATTCCTATACGTGCGAGTTGCGGGCGGCAGGTGACCACTCCACCTCGGGCTTGGGGCAATGCGTCCACCGGCAACGGCAACAACTCATTTGCCGAGTGCCTCCGCCACTCGTGACTAGCGTTGGTCAGTGCGAGCTGTCTGTGTGCTTCCTGAGGCCTGAGGCCTGAGCTGTGACATGACTGATCTTACGGAGCAACCACGGGGAGAGGAAGCAACATTATCGGCATGATTGCGGGACATACCGCGGAAGGTGTTGTACGCATAGTCACTCAGCAGGACTATTCACACCGTCCTGCGTTACACGATCTCTATCAAACAGCGAAACAAATCTCAACGCTGAGAGGACATCAAAAAGGAATACCATAAATACACAACATCCGCTAATGTACGACGCTTTTAGTTCGTCTGCGCGCCAACAGCCTACGGCCACACCATTTCGTTAGCAATATGCACCAACACACCGGCTGCAGAGGAATAAGGCTCACCAGTCGCTTCAAATGCTCCATGAAGACCTGTAAGCTGACATCGTCCGTGAAGATCGCCTGCCCTGCGCCTGCCCCCGCCGGCGTGCCGTACATGCTCGCAGACATATGCGTCGTCGACGGATTGAGCTTCGACAGCAAGAATCGGGCCTGCGAACCACCCTGGTCGCAGACGATGTACCGCGGAATCGGGAAGCGGTCCGCCAGGAGATCCTAGACGTAACTCCGCGTCAGCACACAGAATAGAACAGAAGATTTAATCACGACGAACCTGAGCGTCAGCGACAGGGGCCTCGAGCAACTCCTTGAAGTTCTCGTAGCCCTCCTGGTCCTGGTAGCCCGCCTTGCGCCACTGCGCGATCGTCTCTCCATGGAAAATGAGGATGTGGAAGAAGGTATCGAGGAGGAGGATGACGTCGGGCTTGATGGACACGCTGTCAAGCAGGACAGGTTGTGGGGGCACGTCGAACGTGTACGACATCAGCGTCGGCTGGATCATGATGAGCGAGTTGTTCACGTCCTCCTCGTTCAGCACATGCCTGCCAGTGAAGGTGTGACCGTCGTTAGCTCACAAGTCTGGTCAACCAAACGGGAGGAATCGAGAACGCATGACGCACCGGTAGAACGCCGTCTCGTCAGGCGAGTTGTTGAATACCTGCAAGAACTGACTTCTCCGCAGGTGGAACATGAACTGCGGGTAGATGCTGAAGTTGTCCGTGAGCCTAAAGCTCGTCGGATCCTCCTTCCTGTAGTCCGCGAACTTCTGGCACAGCCGGATGAGCATGCGATCCAGCCAGCGCAGCACGTCGGGCGAGTCGTCAATCTCCGCCTTGAACACGGCGATGCGCGCCATCAGCACCGCCGCCGCCTCCTGATCGAACGACGCGGCGATGCTCGGCGAGCCCGCCTCCGCGAAGTTACGCGCGATCGTCGTCACCCGCAGACGGTACTTGCCGCTCGAGTGCTGGTAGTGCGTCACAAATTGGATGAGTCCACGAGACCCGGGTTGCAGGGGCTGGCCGGCCGGAGTGACCACTTCGAAGTACACGGCCGCAGCGGTACGAGGGTCGACCGAATTGATCTTCCATGCCGAGGTCTGACCGATGCCGATCTCTGTTTCGCCGACGCAAGGCGACTTCTTGGCCGCAGAGATACCGTGGCCAATCATTCCGGACACCTTGAGCTCCTTCGTCGTCTATTCGAAAACTTAAGCAAGGCGAGACATCGGAGTGAGGTACACGGGACCACCTACCTGAACGTCGAATGTCGCGTTGAAACCCATCTCTAGGAACCCTCCAGCATCCTTGTTGAACATGCGCAGGAAGCTCTGCTTGAAGATCGACGTCGCGAACGAGTCGGACAGCACGATCACACCGTTCGTCGAGTTTGGCATCGACTTCATCTCTAGCAGACCAACCTGGTCCAAGCAGCCCGCGAACAAGTCGATCACGTGGCCGTTGTTGGACGCCCTCTTAGCGAGGCCCTCATAAAACTAGCACACAATGAGAATATGAGGTGACGTCATGTCAAGAGACACATACCTTCGATGCCCGCTTGAAGTGCTTCGCGCTATCGCGGTCGATGTCGTGGTGAGAGCGAATGGGTTCCTTGAGCTCGTTGCTGACGACCAAACCGGGACCCTCAGTGGCAGGACCCCCGGAGAAGACCATGATGCGCGCGCCAGTGTTGGGGAAGGTCGTCTGCCTCACTTCAGTATCTGTCGTGAAACTTGGGCACAGTGTATGCTCACCTCGAGGAGACCAACCGCAACGCTAACGGCTACACCAGTGCAGCGCAGAGGACGCTTGTCGTTCGCGACAGGCCAAGGGTCACGAGACAGGGACTCGAGGATGCCCGTCAACTGGAACTCGCACTGCTGAGCGGGCATAAGGAACCGTGCGGCACCGAAATTCTGCGCAGGGAGCGGCTGGCCAGGGCGGGGCGCAGCACGGTTTTGCGAGCTCAGGCCGAGCATGTCTTGGATCTGCTTGGGCGAGTACTCCTTCCCACCGCGGAACACGTACGACTTGCTACATTCTGCATATCCGAGCTCGTGTACTTGGGTCTGGTCACAGGTATCGATGAGGATTCTGAAGACAGAGATGTGGAGTTACATACCATTGTGCCGAAGGTGATCAAGCCGACAAGGGCGTATGGGGGAATCAAGCTCAGGCTGACGACCAGCGCATCCCGAAGAGCCTTCAAGTCCTCCTCGTCCAAGCAGGTATCGACCACGAACAAGAATATGGGAGGAACGGTCGCACCACGTGAAAGCGTGTATTCGATCGTCGTGAACTTGGGCAAAAGCTCGGAGGGGAGATTCGTGTTGGAGATGTCCTTATAGTGAGGGGGAAATGCGTTGCGCTGCAAGCAGAAGGGACATATCCAGAGCTTGCCGCGGATGTCGATTTGGCTACGAACGAGATGAATGGGATGCGAATGGGATGCAAGCTGGGTAGCGGGAACAGAATCCAGGTACACACCAGTATGGGTTGAGGACTGCGCGGCATGGCGGCTTACATGTAATAGGCTCGTAGAGGATCTCCGGAAGGTCTTCGCGAACCTTGATGGGTGTGTATAGAGCAGAGATAGGGACAACCGTGCGTGTTGCCTCTATCCTGGAGGAGGGCCAGACGTTCCACGACAAACGGACGCCTGCAAGCGGGATTTCAGCTAATCGCACCGGGTAAGTCAGAGCAGTCATGCTCACCATCTCGCTCTTCTACGTCCTCAAAGTTCATGGCTCGCGCAGATGATGGTAGTTTCGTAGAACGTGTAGGTTGTGCAGGCGCCGATGACGGCTCCCTCTCGCCTTATAGCGGAGTTTCAAATTGCTAACCTCCACGTCGACAGTACTGTTTGTATACTTCGTGCTTCTTGTATTCCTGCTTGACTATTCATAAATGTGAACATGCTGACGTATCCCACTCAACTTCCAAGCCGTGAATTGCAGCTCGTGCCGCAAATGATCCCGTGTATGTAGGCTTTGATTGGAGGATCGTCGCATGCATTAATTGAGACCCGTATCACTGCACCCTTGGCTTTTCCTGCGCGACTATAGGTCGATTTCTCACAAGAAGGCTTAGGACGTCCCTAGACTTCTCAGCTTTGCACGAGCAAGCCCCGAAAATGCTCCATACAGCGGAGCCGCTAATTTCGGACATGCAAGTCAAGATCTAGAATTGAAATGGCGTTATCTCCCAAAGATGGCACCGCGAATTCGGGTTCTCCCTCACAACATTGTCACCGTCCGGACTCCGCGCACCACCACCAAGAGATGATGTGTCGCACATCGCTACATGCTCGCTCCGAGAAGCTTTGACTCTCTCCAGCTCAACATGGCTGCGTTCTACGAGTCGCAACTTGTCATTTTCGTAGCGGCCTCCGTAGTCTTCTTCGTGGTAGAGAAGAACTTCCTGCGCAAGACTTCGTCTCAGGGTAACTCCGCGGAGCGCAATGCACCGCCGTCTGTGGTTTCGGGACTATCCAAGCGATATCTGTTTGTCTATACCATCATCATGGGTAGGTCTGGCCCGCTGGACTATGCCGATGTTCGCTGTGTTGACGTCTTCAGGCGCGGACTGGTTGCAAGGGCCTTACATCTACTCCGTTTACCGAGAGCAACATGGGCTGCCTGAACGTTTAGTTGCCCTCCTATTTGTTCTCGGATTCCTGACTGCGGGTGTGGCAGCTCCCTTTGTTGGTGTCTGGGCCGATCAATAGTGCGTCGTCTCTCCACTTTTTCAAAGCTCAGGCTCAGGCTCCCTCGTTTGTTGGGCACAGCGGTCGCAAACGAACTTGCATGCTGTTTTGCTTGACCTACAGTGCCACATGCACGCTGATCCAGTTCGATGCCCTACCTCTCCTGTTCGCCGGACGTCTATTGGGAGGCTTCTCGACCGCCATCCTGCTTTCTGTTCCCGAATCTTGGCTAGTTGCCTCTGCAAACAGCCTGTCCTTGTCATCCCGAGACTTATCGACAATTCTCGGGCGTGCGACCCTTGCGAGCAGCGTCACGGCTACTGTGGCTGGCGTAGCTAGCAACAAGCTGGTCGAACGCACCGCGCTGTTCTCTTCGACATTCATCGCTAGCGGAGCCTTGCTACTACTCGGCTTGGTCTCGATAGGCATGATATGGTCGGAGAATCGCGGCGCAGTTACATCCGAAAGCACGGAGGTTCTCGATTGGAAACGTGTAAGCGAAGCATGGGGGATCGTCCGTGCCGGTATGTGGTTCTCACTACGCGCCGTCCGTCGAAGGTGACACTCACTGCAACTCATAGACAAACGATTGCTGGTTCTGGGACTGACGCAGACTATCTTCGAAGGGTCGTTGTACCTATTTGTCTTCCTCTGGGTTCCCTTCCTGCAAGGATCCAAGCCAAGTACCGGTACTCGCACCCACGCTCTACCACTCGGCTACATCTTCTCTTGTTTCATGATATCCATGACACTCGGTTCGATCATCTACACCTCCATCATCTCGTTATCCCGCCTTGATTCTTCGGCTTCCTTCAATGACGCCGGCCCATCTGCATCACTGTCCGACAGCGTGGCGCCCGAAAGCGAAGTCCATCATCCCACCACTGACAACCATAACGATGATCGATCTTCCGCGACTTCTGCCCGGCGTTCCCGTAGTGATTCCTCGCATTCCGCGCACGACCGCACGATCACCCTGCACGCGAAGCTGAGCTCGGCGGTTTGCGCGGCGAGCGCGCTCGCGCTCCTCGTGAGCGTGGTGGACGTGCGTGAGCATGAACGATTCTGGGCATTTTGCACCTTCGAGGCCTGTGCCGGGATATACTATCCTGTGCAGGGCATGCTTCGCGGGAGACTCATTTCCGACGAGCATCGAGCGACGGTACGTTGCGCTCATCTACTTCATAGGACCATGGTGTCTGATGGATACATAACGGATTGTGGCTTGATCGGTACACCTTTGGATTACGCCGGACGACACTTCTACGACGTCGACACCTTGTTGGCCCCTGTTCGCCTCGGCTATCGACTCGCGATGGTAGATGTCGTCCCTGTTCCGCGTACCGTTGAACATCTTCGTTACCGTCTCACTGCTGACAGGAGTGTCGTCGGCGAGAAGGTTCGTACTCTCTGCATGTGCAGGACTGCTTCTTTGTTCCGCGGTCGTTACCGCCACAGTGCTTGTTCGGAGCACCCGAGGCGTTCCACTTGCAAGTCTTCGCGCAAGCTGACTACCATTGGCCATATGGATCACGAGATTCCCGTGTTGCCCGATATGTCGTCGGGAAGAGCACATTGATGATTCCTACATAATGCAAATGACACGTCTGCCTCGTTGCTCGTCTCACTACGTGGCTATGTAGCTTCAATACTCGTTCTTAACAGCTGCTTTCTCTGCTATTTGTTGCAACCCACCTCCTTTCCGAGTAGGGGGGCGAGATGTGATCTTCTCGAGTTGGTGGAGGCCTGAGGGATGACGTGACGGGATGCCATGAGTTCTAGAGGCACTGCCAACAGAGCTCCCGACTCATGATTCCGCAAATGCCACCGCGTCTCGATGTCGAACTTACTCCAACTGCCAACCGACCGCGGTCCTTGGCTACGTTATAGGCAAGAGGGAGGGCTATAGCTATGAGAGCTGCATCTTGAAGCTCCGATCCTCCAAAAACGCGCTGTTGGTACGTTGTCAGCGCTTTTTGGACTTCACATCATTTGAAATCCTTTGACGTTCAACACTGCTTGTAAGCCACCGTTTCATTTCGGCGCGGTAGACGCTGTGCCAGGTACTGAGACAGGGACCATCATGTGTCTTACGCTATTCCCAATACCTATCTTCGTTGTCACGCTATGGTCACTAGGACGACAAAGGACGACACCATGCTACGCGTCGAGTTTCGGCTTGTAATGTGGTCTCAGGTCCCTTCTCTCATTCAAGCTGCGTTCAGTCCTTATTCTCGACGCTTGACTCCTATTCAAGGACATGACGGACTCGCAGCCACTATTTCTCAGTGGCTATATTACGGATATTATCGAAACCTGATCAAATTGACAATCCCAGTGGACCCACAAGACGGAGGAAGCCTTGATGTTGATAAACCCGCAACTTGCCACTGCTTCTCGATGAGAAGTCACCTTTCTTGGACTTTTGATATGCAAATCGGTTTCAAGTGTTGCGCCCAGAAGAGCTCGGGACGCTCGAGCCAAATAGGGATCCTCGAGGCAGTGCGCCGCTAGTTGACGGGATCTCTTCTCGCAGCAACGCTACTGTAACGTCTTAGACGCTCCCTACCACAACGTCGTGCATCACTTCTGCGGCGTCCGAGCCTTTGGGCGCTGTTTGCCAGGCGAGCACAGCGAAGATCTGGAGCCCGCCAGCGTCGCAGTCCGAAACATGCTCGCTGTCACACTCTGGCTGCTCGTTGTCCATAAGTATACATACGACAGTCTCTTCTCCTCTCCGGTCGGGGCACAGCCTACTACCATATTGCGGATGTGTCAATTGGTAGATCACCCCTCGGGAATGTAAGTGGTCGAGCTCGGGATTTTAATGATCATCAAGTGGAAACTGCCGCTGGGTCACTGATTGTCCCGCATGCATGAACTTGTAACAAGGCGTCAGGATATCGCTTGGAGAATGTTTCGAAGCGAGGAGACGAGGGTATGTAATGGTCTCTGCGACACCTTTTCGCTTCCCGAGGAGCTTGTTCCCTTCCTCCCATCTACGGTACTGTGTTAAATGCTCGTTCCCGTAGCTGCTCCCCACAACTCCCCTAAAATCCCCAACAGCCTGTAAGTCATTCCTTTTCTCCAACAATGCGAAGGTGGATGCTAACTACACAATTGACTCTGCCCTTTTTTCGGGATGATGCCGACCGCTTGGCTCGTCGACGACCGTCATGTCATGACTGCTGCGCCTCTCTGTGGATTATGGCTTTCTGACGCGTGCTGTCATGCTCGCGCGGGGACGACACGATAGACAGGATACATTGTCATGAGCGGCCTTAGTCATCTGCTACGCGTTGATGACACGAGCTCGAGGCTCGTGTATAACGGCTCTTGGGCCCCGGGCAGCGTGAGCGATGGTGTCACCATCCACACCTCCACTTCCGCGGGCTCGACAGTCAAGTTTGCGTTCAATGGTGCGTTCACTGCCCGGCCGCTGTTGCGAGTCGGCGATTTGCATTTCGCCCTCCGAGATTTTGCTCCAATAATGCTAACAAGAGCATGGAATGTCAGGAACATTTGTGGCCGTATATGGGGTTATCGATGGCGACTCGGTGACTGCGTCCTTTGCGCTGGACAACCTACCTCCAGTCAGTGCTAGTGTCCCGCAACCACCTGAGAGCACCACAGAGAACTGGCCTTTCTTTTCCACGAACCCCCCACTAGACCCCGGTCTTCATGAGCTAACTGTCATCATCAACGACGGCACGTTCAACCTGGATTACGTCCAGTACGTGACGCTTCCTGGCCACTCCGACTCTCCTGGGGATTCATCTCAGGTCCAGGCGACCTCTTCATCTTCCACCTCGTCATCATCAACGAGCTCCTTAATACCCGCTCATAGCCAATTGCCACTTGGAGCAATAGTTGGTATCGTTGCGGGGGCGGTCTTGTTATTGGTCATCGTAGCAGTCGCGGTCTTTGTGCGCCGGCGATCCGCGCGGAGAGTGCGGCATGTGAAGCTCGACTCGGAGAAACCAATTGACATCATCTATGATAGTGCGTAGCCTCCCATAAAATCATAAATTGTGTCTTGGTATGTGCGAGCATAGCACTGACACCTTGCTCAAAGCCGCCCGCCGCCCTCTTCGACGATTCTCGTTGAGTCGAGTATACCGTCCCACGCCCCCGCGTTCAACGCAGAGCTCCAAAACCGCAACATCCTCGGCCCCCACATCTATTACGCAATCATCCGCCATGTTCACGTCCGTCATCATGCTTTCGCCCGTGCTCTCTATGGTCTCCGAAGAATCTGGACACCCTGAACACGACGCGTCAAGTTACGTGTGACAGCTCGGCCGCTGGCCGCCTTCTTTACCACATTCTTTTCACAGACCTTGCTATAATCTGGCTTAATACTCCGGACTCCTGGACTATCACCTAGACCTGTATCATGTTATGTGTCCATACTGCGCGCGTCTGCTGGTCATATCACCAGCCACTGTATATTAACGAATGTTCTGTATTATAATGTTTCATGCATACCACATATATGTCATTCCAGGATCTGAATGCTTTCATCATCCTGTCGGTCTTCAGTGACAACTATCTCGGGGTGATGTCAATGTTGTCGAGTGTCCTCTGACAAGTTCAGGCGTCGGCCTATTGCCAGAATTGGCAAGCGACATTTTTAAACCCCGCGCATGGGCAAGCGCCAATGCAAGGAGGGCGAAATTCTTTGCGGTTACGTCCCACACACTTGGCTCTTCCTGCCACCCATCTCTCCTCTCATCCTCAAATCCAGCCAATCTCAGACTCACCGTCTTCTGTGGTCATCATGGACGTAGACATGAAGCCAAAAGATGAGGTCGAGGAGAGGAAGGAGCGTGAGAGAGACCGGGAGAGGGATCGTGAGGCAGATCGCGATAGGGACCGTGACCGCGACAAGGATAGGGACAGGCGCGACCGCGACAAGGAGCGGGATCGCGACCGTGAACGCGACAAGGACCGCGACCGCCGTGAGCCCGGTCGTTCTCGCAAGAGCGACCACTGGGAGCCTGATGACAGACGCAACGGCGACGTGAGTACCACAACTGTTGTCCTCATGTTCTCCATTCCTTCCCGTCATATGATGGTACTTCTCGAGTACCCTTTCGGTTGCTGATGCATGTCTACTTCAGCGCCGCTCCCGCCGTTCTCGGAGCCGTACTCCTCATCGTTCTCGTTCTCGCCGACGGTCAGGCTCACCTCGCCGCCGTCGTCGTTCGCGCTCGCGCTCACGCTCTCCGCGCAGCCGTAGCCGGTCTCCAAGCTCACGAAGTCGCGACAGGCGCGCAACCGAGCCGTTTGCACGCTCTCTAGGTGGTCCGATGAACGCGCCGCACGAGGAAGCAGTCGAGTTCGCCAAGGTATCGAAGCGCGAGAACCGCGTCTACGTCGGCAACCTATCCTACGACGTCAAGTACCGCGACCTGATGGAATTCATGCGGGGAGGTGGGTTGGGAGACCTTAGAGCTTCAACTTCTTTTGGCTTCGTTCGGGGAGGTTGGGATTTGGTTACGGGATTGGTATTGGCGCCGGTCATCGGAGATAGGAGGGGCGTTACTGCAGACGTGGCAGCAGTGTCGGGTCAGGCCAAGGTAGAGGCTGAGGATGCGGATGATGCAGAGGCCCTTGGATGCACGAGAATCGACGGAGACACGACTCGCGCCGCCCGAACCGCGTTCGAGGCAAGGTCTGACGGTTCATGGTCACGGTTACGGTCATGGGCACAGGCATGGAGTAGAAGCCGTTGCGGCTGTGGTCCTGGTTATCGGAGCGGTTGGAGTGAGAGAGGGGCCCCTGGACGCACCGCTTGGCAGCCTAGTCACCGTCTCAACCGCATGCACCGACGTCTTCCGCGGAGTTTGGAGTTGGAGTTTCTGGTTCATTGACGGAGTGACGACTTGAAGGATGGTTTATTGATGGGAGCTTTCTTTTGGGTTTGGTTAGCTGGTGAGGTCCTCTTCGCCGAAGTCCTTGTTACACCAACCGGTGTTTCGAAGGGATGCGGGTGAGTTTTAGCCCTTTCTCCGAAGTGTGGTGTTAAACCCTGCTCAATCGAAACGTCTGTCAGTATCGTCGAATATGCCTCTCAGGAGGACGCACAGCGCTCAATCCGCGAGCTCTCTGAGCAGCTCCTTTTGGGCCGCCCGGTCTTCATTCGTGAGGTGAGCGGCAGCTAACTGTCGCAAGCATACGATGACACTAATAAGCTGCATAAGGATCGTGAAAATGAGTCTCGGTTCGGTGCTACGCCCGTTCCGGGCAAGATCGGTATGGCGATGGCTGGACAGGGGCTGAACGCAGTCCCGCCACCGCGCCCGCCGTCTCACAATTACTTCACCCATTCGAATCCAGGCAATCAGCTTTACGTTGGCAACGTGAGTTGTGTTCAACTGTCACAGATTTCCGGTGCTCTCTTCCGTCTGCTGTTCCTGCAGTTCCTCGTTCTCGTTGATCATGGATCATTCGCTCACACTATCATCACTTGCATCGCAGTTGCCTTACCAGGCTGGCTGGCAAGACCTCAAGGACCTCTTCCGCTCCGCCGGCAACATCATTCGCGCGGACATCAACATAGGCGCTGACGGCCGACCCAAAGGCTCCGGCACGGTCATTTTCGAGACTGCCAAGGATGCCCAGCAGGCCATTAGTGAGTGCTGTCCTACTCATGAAACGATCATCATAATACTCACCCATGCTTGTATTCATGTAGGCATGTACAACGGCTTTGACTGGTACGGTCGCACCCTCGAAGTGCGTGAGGATCGCTACGCCGGCCTGACCGGCCCTGGCTCGTACCGCGGCGGGCCCCGCGGCGGGCTTCGCGGCGGAGGCTTCCGCGGGGGCTTGCGTGGAGGCTTCCGCGGTGGCTTCCGTGGCGGCTACGCTGGTGGCGGTGGCCCAGGTGCAGGCGGCGGCGGACGCGACTTCTCGAGCCAGGACCTGTACGCGGACTACTCGGGTCCGGACCAGCCGGGCAACCTGCGTCTGGGCGCGTACAGCGACGGCGGCGCGTATGGCGGTGCTGGCGGCTTCGGCGCAGGTTTCGAGCCGGAGCCGTCGCAGCAAATCATGGTTCGCAACGTGAGTGCTCGCAGACGTTTAGTGTGATGAGCGTGTGGCTGATGAGGGACTTGTGTGGGACGGAACGTCAGTTGCCGTGGTCGACTGCGAATGAAGACTTGGTCGAGCTGTTTGAGACGACCGGCCAGGTCGAGCTCGCGGAGATCTTGTACGAGGGTACGCGCTCGAAGGGTTGTGGTGTTGTCCAATTTGCTCAGGTCGCGGAGGCGGAGACTGCGATTGGTGAGCGTTAGCACTGCATACAGTCCCATTCCTGTTCTCATGTTATGTCCCCAGCCAAATTCCAGCAGTACATGTACGGTGGTCGGCCACTCGGTAAGCTGACTTGTCATTCGGAAGCTTGTTCCCTCGTGCTGACTTGGTTTTGCGCAGACGTGCGATTCAACGACCGCTGGCACACGTTCTCCCCTGGGGCAGCGAAGGGTGGCCAAACTGTGCCCATGCAAGCGGACGGCGCTATGTAACCACTTTTGGCAGCGTTCTCCTATGTTCTTGTTCTGCGTCGGTTGTGTTCTAGGGGAACCATGCTACCCACCCCTATGTATCTGCATCATACAAAAGTGCCGTCAGCGTTATCGTTCGGTCCCTATATACTTCCTGCCGTCTTCCATCTACGTACATTACAGTATCGTGCACGTCAGCATGCATATGCCAACATTGTGTGTATGGAACGAAGAATAAACATGCAAGTCTATTGTCTCAATATGTCTTGTTTGATACTGGTGCGTACATGCGTCCTACTGAGCGGATGGTGGCTATTTGATGCGAAAGCTGTCGTAACGACACATACTATTGGTTATGGTCTCGGATCCTAAATATCGGTCTATTGGACGTCTATAAGCCATGACTACATGAGAAACCCGAGTGATGAGAGTACAATGACATGGTGCGCATGCGGGTGTATTCGCAGCATCGTATCTCGACCCTGAGGTACTGCCGGAGAGTCAAGAAGGTACGGGAAAGATATGGATACAACTGGTTGGGTGTACAACTGCTGGCCACTTACAACGACAACGCGATTGATCATGCCAACTCTAGGCCTATAGATTGCTCGTCTGCTCGCCCTCCGCCCCCTTCGGCAGGCTGTCGCGGACGAGGTGGAGCATGTGCTCGACGACCTCCTCAGGCGTCGTGACGTGCCACAGCGCGAGCGTGCGCTTCGAGCTGTGCCCGACGGCGGTCGTGAAAATCGCGTCGCGCTCGATGGCGAGCTCGACGGGCGGGTACTGCTCGCCCTCCTTGGCGAGGAGCGTGACGGAGAGCGGGGGCTCGAGCCGGACGCGCTCGTGCTGCTGCTGTGGCTGCTGCGGGAACAGGAGGAGCGCGCGGAACATGTCCTCGTCGGTCTTGTCGTCGCCCGCGCAGAAGATAAACTCGGCGTCAGGGTGGAAGTAGAGGATGCGTTTGACGATCTCGCCCTTGTTGACGGCGAGCGGGCGGACCTCGAGGTTCTTCTTGCCGACAAGCACTTCGATAGGACGTTTGCGAGCGAGGTTGTTCTCGAGCAAGTCCTGGCACTGATGGCACTGGAAGAGACTAACAAGCCACAGTCAGCATGCTGTTGAGGCAGCGCACATACCGTTCAGGACTCACCCCCATTCGGGATCCGCGGAACGGTAGTGCCAAGTGATCGAGCTCTTCTTGACCTCGATATGGCTGCCGGTGGTGCGCTCGGTGTAGTACTTGAAGATCTCGAGCACCTCCGACATCCAGCTCATATCCAGCGACTCCGTAAAGTTCCTCCACCCAGACTGTCCTGGCTCGCGAATGAAGCCACCGTGCTCCGCGGACATCCCGAGATTCTTGATGTGGCCCAGGTGCTGCTCCAGGAACTCGCCGTCGCGCCCTGAGATGATGTAAACAACGTTCTGCGGGTCAGCGGTGAGCGTTTCGAGCGCCTGCAACGTCTCCTTCGAGGGGACGGCAGCGCTGGGTGTCTTGACGATGGGCGCGAGCGTGCCATCGTAGTCAAACAGGAAGAGCCGCTTCTTTGCCTTCACGTAGTGGCTTTCAAGGTCGCCCTTGGGGATGAACGGCGTCTGCCGGGCCATGTTCGAGCTGCCGAGACGCTCAAGGAGCTTCTTGGCAAGCAAAGCAGCCCAGGTATGCGACGTGTGGGTGGTCACGGTCTTGTACAGTTCCTGATGGCGACGAAGCTTCTCGTCGTCCGGCATGGTCAGTCCGCGGTGCATGGCAGCGGCAACCTCCTGTAGGTCAATCAGACACTGATTAGTCGCAAGTTGTGAGGATGGACCACTGCAGACACGTACGCTGAGATTCCAAGGATTGATCTGCAGCGCATCCACCATGTTGCTCGAGATACCCATGAACTCGGAGAGGATGAGGGGGCTCTTCTTCGTGCGCTCCTGCGCGATGACGAACTCCATGGAGGTAGTGTTCATACCGTCGCGGAGCGGCGTGATCACACCAAGATCTGCAACCGAAAGCAGCGCGTAGAACTCGTCCTTCTTGATCGTTTGGTGGCTGTGTCGATGATCAGACACCGTCCAGATCCGCGTAACTCAAAAGCTTCGCAGAGACGTCACTTACTAGTGGTGCACTGGGATGAAATCGAGTGAACCGTACTCTCCGTTGATATGCGCGACCAGCTCAGAGACCTGACGCTCGAGTTTGGGCGAGTCCGAGAGTGCGGGGGACGTGACCTGGATCAGGACGACGTTGCCGATCCACTGAGGGTAGTCCTGAAGCAGCTTCTCGAACGCGCGGAGCTTCTGGACGACACCCTTGACCACGTCAAGCTTGTCCCGGCCGACGATGATCTTCTTTCCCTCGTAGAGCGCACGAAGCGCTTCCAACTTGGGCTGAATACCCGGGCGGAGCCTGGGAGATAACGGTCAGATCCGCAGAGACACGACGAGCGGTGATCTACTTACGTATCCTTCGCCACACGTTCCGCGTCAACACCGACGGGGCAGTACCCAATAGCGGCAACGTGGCCTTGAACATCGATGCCACCCCGCGACGTGACCTCGTAACCGCACACACGGACGCACGATGACGTGAAGTGTCTTGAGTACGAGTATGTCTGGAAGCAGATCAGGTTGGCGCCCAGCATGCCATCCAGGATTTCCTTGCGCCTGGGGAGACACCTGAAAACCTCGGAACTCGGGAAAGGCGTGTGCACGAAGAGTCCGACAGTGGCATCCGGAAGGGTCTGGCGGAGCAGCGACGGAACGAGGAGCAGATGGTAGTCGTGGATCCAGATGAGGTCTCCGGGCCGGTACACCTCTGCCACACGCTTCGCGAAGGCAGAGTTGACGGCCTCATACGGTGCCCAGTGCGCGTCTGCGGAGGCGTACTCCGTTGCGACGTCTTGCCAGAGCAAGTAGTGGAACAGAGGCCAGAGCGCTGTATGATGCGTCAGCCCATCGTCATAGATGAAGAAAAGTGACAACGATTGTGAGGCGGGGCATGTGCGAAGTGAGCGTGGCACAGCCTAGAACACCGCAAAACAGAAGAGGGAAGAAGGTTCCCAGACCCTGGGAAAATGCCATGCCATAAACAGCTATTCGAAGGCAAGCCATTCAAACAAACGCTCAGCGCATCCGTGCGATAGCGTGGTCGCCTTCTCTCATTCAACGAAGCTCAGCGGGAAAGCCAACTTCCAGGATGCACCACGCCCCGGTCCGGATATACAGCGAGAGCGTGCAGATCTACAGGACGGATGCCTAGGACGGGACTAATACGGCGGGGCAAGTACGTTTTCCAGTTGCAACCTGCGGATAAGGCAAGCGCACGTACTAGTGGCCAACGGCGGTGATAGAGGCACGAAAGTGTCAAAGATCCGGAAGCATGTCAAAGAGAGTAGAGTGATGCGAAAAAGCGGATCGAAGGGAGAGGCAGAGGAACGTGTACACTCACTCTGCTTGCAGTATCCATCGTAGTGACCGTGCGCATCCTTATCGTCAAGGAATACAGGCACGTAGTGAATCTCCTTCCCTTCCTCGACCTCATCCCGTGAGCGGTAGTTCTCAAGAAGGTCTTCGAGCTCCTTCTTGTCCGCATCGCTGAGGGAGGCCGTCGGGACTTTGCTGATGGGGGGATCCGACGGGCCACTTGAATTCGGTGCGGCGAGCGGGGGCCCAGCTTGAGAAACGGATTCGATATCGCCGGTCCAACCGACGAACAGTTGCTCATGTGTCTCCGCAAGGGAGTCAATGCCGCTCACCATGGCCGAGTGGCCGTAGCGCACGTTAAGTGTCCATTGCGGGGACTCGTGTTGCTGTGCCGGGGCGGTGGCCTTAGGAGTCGGCAAGTCTCCTGAGGGGGGTTGCTCGGTGGAAGGAGATGGCGGGATGTCCGAGGCCTTCGCAGGCGGGGTTGCGGGGGGACTTGGAATATCTTGCGGACGCGGCCTACGAGCGAAGGCACAGGTGATAGGGAGGTAGTGGGAGACATGGATGATTCGACCAGAGAGGGGGATGTCCTTCTCGCGAAGGTCGGCCTCGAGTTTGGCGACCTGCCCACGAACGTCGGAGAGAGAGACGGAGATGTCGAGGGGCTTGCGGGGTTCCGCGAAGCTGTCCATCGTTGCTGGTTGCGAAGACGAGGAAAGGTATGGAGGGGCAATCTAGGAGTCGACGATAAGACAGGGAGTAACGGAGCGGGAGACGATGAGAGGAAGGAGGGGAGAGACGGGGAGGAGGAGATGGTGCAGCAGCGAAGAGAGATGGGGAGATGCTTAAGTAGTGCGGTATCTGGCCAGCATCTTTCTCGTCCTCTGCCCAAACCAGGACGAGTGATGTCACGTGTGGGGCGTCATCGCCCAAACAGGCAAACGCCTCCAATCTGCTCAATCAAGCCAGCCAATCTAGACCACTCCTACTCACCGCCGCGCCAAATACTGCCGTCCCGAGGCCGTCCCGGCTACACACCGCTCCTGCCATCGATGAGACCCGTCTCGCAGAGCCCAGTCCTCTGCGCATATGGTGTGCCCGCTTCTCTCACGGACAGACCCGCGTCGACGAGTGCCCCCGCGCTCCGCAATAGACCTAGGCCATCAAGTCCTACACCGCCAGCATCGTTCTCATGCATTCTGGTCTGTCGCCATGCATTCTTCTCAGCACAACTCCTGTGGTATAGCCAAGAGCATGCTCTCTCTATCGCCGTCAACCGCCAGGTAGGCTACAAATCTTTACGTATCGGCAGTACCCTGCACCGAAACTTCCAGAGAGTTATTACGCTTATCGCGCAGCAGCTCCCTATCCCAGTCTCAGGGTACGTCAAGTTGCGCTCTCCCATCGCAGACATCTCCCTTCCTGCGACAGGTGAAAGCTTGACAACCTCTCGCTGCAAGCGCACCCGGGGAAGCCCAAGGTGGCTAGGGGCGGGCTCGCACGATCTGCAGCAGATCTTGCCTATGGATCGGCTCAGGTAGGCAATCGAGCGGCCATACATTTGCATCTGATTACCGCAATATCGTCGGAGAAAGAGTAGAACGCTCGCGGGGAAGCAACCTAGATGCGCGGTTCGCGGATTATCGCGACTCAATGCGCGGTGATCTGCGCCAGAGTGCGCGCGACCAATCCTGTCATGCTGAGCTCGGAAAGGGGGGCGCGACGCACGTTCATGAAGATAGCCCCAATTCTCCATGGACGATTCCGACGGCTCGTCTAGCCAGCGCAATGGGCCTCTCTGGCTCGGTGAGATCATATCGCGATCACCCCATGGTCACCGCCGCATGAGGAACGATCACGTGAAGAACGCACCACCGCGTACCTCGACGCGTCTGTGGCTGGGGAACGTACATGGCGAC
The DNA here is from genome assembly GCF_000275845.1 of Dichomitus squalens LYAD-421 SS1. NCBI lineage: Eukaryota > Fungi > Basidiomycota > Agaricomycetes > Polyporales > Polyporaceae > Dichomitus > Dichomitus squalens. The sequence continues at coordinate 103,926 of NW_006766949.1, read as the reverse complement.
AATGTCCTGGAAAACTGGAGGAGGGTAGGAGAGAAGTGAGGGGGGATAGTGGAGGGGGGCTCAAGGCCAGATCGGCAGGGACGGTTTTCTGGGTTGCTTATATATGTATGCCTCACTGTGAGTTTGTTCCACTCTTCACACTTCTCGTCCGGGACTGTGTGCGCGTGATTGTAGGCAGGCACATGCGCCGCAATAATTGGTGTGACGGGGGCAACAAATCTGCCTAATAGCAGGTCCTTCCCCGCGCTCTCTCCCGAACAGAAGCCTGTGTGAGGAGTAGCCACTCGCATCCACCGGCTGCGATATCCAAAACCACCGAGGGAACCTTGCCCAGCCCAGAGTGCTCTGGATTGCACATTCAGGCGTAATTGCTCTACGGCCTGATTCTGGTCTCAAGAGATGAGAATGGAATATCCTGCAAGAATGGCAGACATCTACCGTTCGGCAGGTTTGATCGACTCGAAATTCCAGGCCACGGATCGGCAACCGATCTCGAAGGAAAGCAATACTTGCCTTACTATGAGGTAGTGGCTACTGCTTTCAGTGCGGCACTTCCGCGTGCCTTCTCACTCTATATCTGCCATGGCTTGCACCGCTTCTCGGCGACCTCAAGCAGCCCACGGCCGCTACATATTCAACTCGTCTCGCTGTGGCACCCTATACTTCTGCGGATACCAATTGCAGACTTGCCCGGCCCTCATCCTCCTTTGTGTGTGTATCCAGAACAATAATATATAAACGCGCCGATCTCAGCAAGAGACTTCTTGTATCAAAATCACCCACATCCGATTCTGAGGAAAACTTCGAAAAGGATGCGTTGAAAATAGTAAGGGGAGGTCAGATTGTCAGCATTCCCAGGTACAGTGAGGTGTTAGTGGGAAAGCGTCCGTATTCGCATGAAATACAATAAACGAGAGTGATCGGGGCGAGCCCATGGCCGAGCGCATAACATAATAGCACAGTAACTCACCAATCCAAATGTAATCAAACCTGACGTCCATCACAAACATACTTCATACACCCGTCCCCTCATCCCGCCTTCCTTCCATCGGCCCCCAGCCCAGCCGCGAGACCCAGCGCCATCGAGCTACCCAGCATCGACCCGAGGCCCTCCGTAGGCACGAACACCGCCTTGTCCCCAAACGCGGACACGCGCCTGACCTCCGTCCTCCGGAGCTCCATCTCGCGTGCGAAGTGGTCGATGACGGCGGCGTCGGCGACGGCGCGCAGGCGGATCGCCTCTGCCTCCGCCTCGGCAGCCAGGCGCGTCGCCTTCGCCTGGGCCTCGGCGTCGATCTGCGTCTTCTGCGCCTGGGCCTCCGCGGCTTTGACGACGCTGTACGCCTCCGCGTCAGCCTTGGTCTGTAGAGCCGCGAACGGGTGAGCACGCGAGAAGGTGAGAAGAGGGTTAGCAGGCCTAGACTGACGTTCTGGACTTGGGCCTTAACGCGCGCGACGGCGAGGGTGCCTTCCTCCTGCTTGATCTTGTTGCTGTTCTCCCGATCGACATTCTGTAGATGGCTAGGTATGAAAAGCGTCTCCTGGTACGCGACAATGCAACAACACATACAGCAGCCTCCACTTGTGCCTGGAGTGCACGAGTGGTGAGCTTGTCCATGGTCTGCGCGATGTCGCCCTTGAACTGCCTATCAATAACCGCTGCAATCCCTCGTCAATCACGAACCAGAGCCACGAGTGGGCTAAGCACATACCGAGATCCTTCATGATGATACCGTACTCCAGCGCTGCGGCGTGCAAGTCATCCATGGCGCGGGTCCGGAGCGCATCGAGGAACGCGGAAGAAGCATCGGTGCCGTCGTCCATGTTATCCGGACCGATCGAGCGCTGCTTGACCATCGAACTATAGTCCACTACAGGAAGACGACGGGGGAAAGTTCAGCATCCTTCTCATCCTTTCTCGGATCCACACGCACAGTGGGCAACGATCTGCGTGAGGATAGACTGCGTCTTGTCCCTGAACGCCCACAGTCAGAACACGCCGTAATAGAAATGCACAAGATACTTACCGGAGCGCGTCGTAGGGCGTGTTGTAACCGTGCGTCGTCAGCTTGAGTGGCTCTGTCAATTGCCTGCCATGACCGGTGAATTTACCGTCGCGACAATGGAGGTTTCGCAACTCACCATTTCAGATAAATTGTCAAGCTGACGGGGACCTGGTCCCGGGTGAAGCTGATATTCGCATGAGTTTAGATAGAAGTGCAGAGACAGCAATGCGTACATATCCTTGGTCGGCATCTCTAGCTGATTCTCGCCGAGAGTGAACAGCCCGCGGAGCGTCACATTCGGCGTTGTGATGTAGTGCTGTCCGGCCGGTAGAAGTTCGAGGTCATCTCCCTTCTGCAAGATTGCACAGTTGTTTGCCGGAATGTTCAGGCTGTGATAGAATTAATTATGATGCTTGAACTTTCCGCTGCCAGAAGACAACACTCACAAGAGCGCCACGACGTAGTCCTGATTAGACCCAGCCCCCGTCCTGCTCTTCATTGTCACTTCGTGGCTCCTGTGTAGGCACATTCCAGTCAGAGTGGATCATCAAGTGCTGTCGCGAGAGTCTGCGTACCATCCGAGAACGACGCCAGTGATCCTGTCCTTGATCATAGTCGGCAGGTGCGTCTGGTCCACAATGGACAGCACGTTGTACGTCCCCTCGATCGCATACGCCACAAAGCCCGAATTCTTTATCACGAACACGTGGTTCTGCGGGTCCGACACGACCGCAGCTTGGTTCTGAGAGACCTGGACCACGGTCAGACCCTTGAACTCAATCACCGTATCTGACACTGTTACAGGAGCCGCCGCAAAAAAAAAACCAAATCGTCAGCCGACGGACCCAGCTGCAACAGATATAAGAGCGGGCGACGTACAGCCGCAGGTTCCCGCCCACGAGCGCGCCCACCAGTTGCGAAGCGGCATGCCAGGGTACCGCCCCGCGTGGGTGAGGATTTTGGGCAGACCACCGTGATTTATGAGACCGATCTGTCCCGGGGTGACTTCCTTGCCAATCCAGTCCGTCGGTTTCTATGTAGAAAATTCCGGAGTCAGCGCATCGGCTTCCGGGACATCATATGCGAGTAGCCTACAACGAGGTCTGCAGAACTCAGGGATAACCACCCTTGCCGGTCTGCAGACCTCCCTCACATGCAACGATGGCTGATAATTGGCCACAAGAGGGGGAAAGTGATGGGGCGCCCTACGAGCGCATCATATTTGGATGGGGGAAGCCGTTCATAGTGCGCAACCGACGATTACCTTCGTAGACAGAATATGCGGACGCCCCGCCTGCACAAGCCACCTCGTCAGCACGCCACATCCATAGAGACAGATACGACAAAACTGGACATACATTCCTCAGCTGCCCATCGAGCTTCTGCAGTGCCCCGATGAGCCCGTCCTTGCCGATCTTGACAAAGAACGGGCGATCCTCCTCCATGTAGTCCACCGCGGTAACGAAATTTGCCGCCGACTGCTGGCGCTGCGACTTCTTCAGTGGTGGATCCTCGTGGTGGAAGCGTGGCTTCCCATTGCTCTGTGTGCGGTAGCTCGCGCTGGTCGCGTGGCCGTCCACGACAGTCGATGCATCGCCGACACTGGACATTGTGCGCTTGTCGGAGTAGAGAGGTGGTAGTTAGGAGGGGTTTGCGAAGAGTAGGATACGTGGGTATATGAGGTCCTTTGAATTCAACAGAAGCCGACTGCGCTGCGGGACTAGTCGGGTTGGCCCTGGGGAAAGCGGTCTCAGGCTGGAGATAGACTTGTGTTGGGAAGCGGTGAGAGGTGCGTCACAAGGCCGGTCAATCTGAACCTTATATATGGCTCGGTACTCGAGCACTGCCAGTGCCTGACGGGCGTGTACATGTCAACTGACAAGAAAGCCAGCAGTCCTGTGCAACATTCTGACAGAGCGATCGCCAGGACCAGCCGATGTCAGAACGTCGCGAGCTCCTGGAGATGTGGCGGCGGATAGCCAGGTACTGGCGTATGGGAATCCTAGGAGAGTCCGCACAGTCATCTACTGTGGCGCTATTGATGCTTCCTAATATGAATAGAGGGTAATTCGTGCTTTCTGAGCGTCTCAACAAAGGCTCGTAGGGGCTCGCTCGCCCGAGTTGTCATGATGTTGAGGTCCATGCAACGGCGGGACATACTCAGAAGAGATACAGATCGTCGAAGGCGGTACTTCGCTGAGGCCGACAAGCTCGCAAGAGGCGCTGAAATCCGACGACTCCGGGGCAGCGCCTACGCTAGCGCTTAAGGCGGCCACTGACAAGGTGTCGAATGTCGAGCTTAGATTGATGCTGCTAGCTATAAGCAGACCATCGGAGCATGCAGGTTAGCAGATCGAGCGCGCCAAAAACAAGACACGAGGTCATACCGGTACGATCCTAGGAGACATTGCCTCGCGCACGGAGCAAACTAGTCGTGCTACCAAGATGAGAGCGAAGAATCGTTATATACATAGCGGGCCACAATGTGCGAGGATGGTACCTGCGACCTGTGCCACGCCCACCATATCGCCTTCGATATTTGGCATCCGGGCGTCATCGGGATCGGCAAGCGAAGCGAATGCAGTCCTCAGCCGCATACCTCCCTTCAAGTGTAAAAAGGAACATTCTGATAACCACGGCGGCCACCGCCACGTCTGAATCCGCTCCCTCGCGGCCCTCAAAACCGACACCCGGTCGGCGAGATATACAGGAAGAGAGTCCGCGGTCGCCTAGTCGACTATCCCCAAATGCCCCCCCAGTCCTCTCCATTACCACAGGTGCGCTATGCTAGATGACGGACGCATATTATATGCGCGCATACCATACCTATCCAATTCCCGAACGATACGCATCCACAGCCTACAACACACGGCTCACGAGTCCACGTCCATGCTCGTCGGTTCGTCGGTTGTCGTCGGGGCGTGCCGACCGTCCTCTGCGGCGATAGGAGTTCCGATGGGAGGCGCGAAGTGGTTCTTGCTCGCCGGCGCCGACTGCACGAAAGGCGAGCGGCCATCCGGCGAGCGCGACTTCTTACCCTCCTTGATCTCGCGGATGGTGCGCGCAGAGGGGTTGAAGTATCCGCACTTCGGGCAGACGTATTCTAACGGTGCGGCACGGGTCATCAGCTGCAGTCTCGATAATGGATGAACGACGTGTCGAACGTACGTGCGTCTTCCCACCGACTCTCCTTGACGAGGCCGTTGTGCGCGAAGCACTTCTGGCAGATGAGGGCGTATCGGGAAGCGGCGCCCGTGGTTGACGCGTCTTCATCACCGAGGATGGCGTCTGCGAGCTTATCGAACCATTGTTTGCGTGGTGGAGGAAGGGGACGCTGAGGAGACGCTACGGAAAGGACGTCGGTTATCAATGACCGCTCCACCTATGAGGACTAGACGAAGAGGATACAGCGGGTTTGAGCAGCGCGCGGTCATAGTACAATCGCAGCATAGCCTAGGACGTAGCACGGAGCTGTGTCCAAACAGATCACACCATGGCAGGCAGAACGTGCTCAAGCGCAAGTGCAGACGCTCCACTCCGCTTATGCCGGGACGCGCGGATTGATATAAGAGACACACTACTCACGCGAAAGCTGCTGCTGCAACCCAGGCGTCAACGTCCCTGAGGCAGGCGTCTGCGGATTCACCTGTAGCCCGCCACGTTGTGGCGTTTGCGGCGCGAGCTGCCGTTGCTGTAGCTGAGGTCCGGGAACGGGAGGCTGCGGTTGGGGGACAGCGGGAACGCGGCGGCGGAGGCCAACAGGACTTTCCGGTGCGGGGCTGCTTTCGTACCGCTCGATGAGACTGCGCATAGAGTAGTAGTTTGTTTTCTGCTTGACTTCCTCGATCTTCTCGCGCTGCTTCTTGCGCAGCTTGACCAGGGCCTTCTCTGAACGGATGATGTCAGTGAAGGGGCTTGTCAGAGCACTGTATTGGAGGGAGGGGACGGACCTTCAGCATCGCCAATGCGGGTATACCATATTTGTACTATTTTTCGGACGAAGAGAATGCTAACATAGGCGTTGGAACATGTTAACTTGCAGAAGGTGGTGTATACTTGGAGATAGGAAAAGCATGAAGCATTGTACACCAGCACCTCGCAGGAACGTGCACATGGCTCGGTACTTCCCGGCTCTCGATGGTACTGTAGAATAGTAGAGTTCAAGGTAGGAAAGAAGACGTACACGATGGGCCCAACAAACACTGGGATCGCTTTGGCGGTCCTCTCAAAGTTACTCGATCTTTGGTGTGTTGTTATGTTGGGGAGGAAGTCCATATACCACAAGCTCGTGTACGTGACCCATGCGACGAGTGCCCACACCGAAACTAGCAGAGTCGCTCGACGTTCACGCAATCGGATTTCGGAGAGACGCGTCTGTCGCTTCTGTATGTCCTGAGCAAGTAGAGCGAGAGCCTGCTCGTAATCTTCAGGCTGGCTCTACGGGCAGCAGGAATGGAACACGGTGTCAGAGGTGCATGTGGTAAGAAAGGAAGATGCGCGCACCGGTTTGAACCACCTGCTGAAGAGACCCATGCTCGGGAATTGCGAGCCTAGACGCCAAATAGGAATTGATGACGATGAGCAGACAGTAGAATACACGGAGGATAAGGAGCGGGAGGTTGGATGTCGAGGACAAACAGGCAGCGGTGGCCACTTGTCCCCAACCAGCGCCGATACGTCAATGTCCTGTCCTGCACGTGACTATCGCCTCCAAAGTAGGGCGTAATTTCCGAGACCGGGCGTCTGCCACACTAACTATATAACACTGCCGCTGCCCGCACAGCCAGGCGACTTCCTGAACTTCCTGCACGGTCTTGACAATTTAGCGGCCGGCGTCGGCTAGTTGAAGGAAATTGGAGCATGGGCGCACGTCCTGGGAGAGGGATCAATGACTCACGGCACTTCCGAAGTTTCCACCTATCCGTACGTCCACTTCCCAAACAGAGGTTGGCAGTCTGGAGGCGACGTCAAGCCATTGGCCCTAACCTCCATCACGGCACCGTGAATGTGTTGTAGGCTTTTTGATAGGTTTCTGTGGACACACTGGCAGACTCTCAGTAGAAGCAGCGATTGTCGTAACGGACTGCTGCGCGCACAGCTAACGATCTTCCTTGGTCGTGTCCGGACTAGGGGTTGGAACGTTAGTAACTCTCCCTTCCTCCAACATCTATCGCCGACAAGCGGAATCTCCCCGTCCTTGTACTTTCGGACATTGTTGTGCATCAGAGCATTGTGCCGCAGTTGTCCTTCTTCAGGACTCCTCTGTAACAGATAGTACAGTGGCGATCATTGCGGTAGTGCGGTACCTCGGTGAGTCCCGCCTCTCGGTTTTTCATCCACACGCACCTGTTTCATGACAGGTCTCTTGAATACTAGCTGAAACTCTGCTTCTGCGAATGCTCAATCGCTTTCCCGCTGATTCCTGCAGGAGCGAGCGTCCGCCGGTATCGTTCTTCGCTTGCAGGGGTGCAGCTCACGGTAGATGGCTAAAGCATCGGCATTCATCGCGGACGCTGATGGTCCTCGTTCTCTATCATGTCGCGCGGACCATTATTTGACGGCGTACGGCCGCTTTTTCAAGCGTAGCCTTGGCGCGACCTGCGTCCATCATGTGCGTAGGTTCTATGGCCATGCGAAGGACGCGGGACGGGGCGCGCGCTGGGGACCTGTTCTATACTGTGAACCAAGGACAGCCCACAATACGCGCTTCCGCACAGCATGTCAATCACTCCACCTATATCATCAGAGACAAATACCACTCAGAAAGATACAGGTTGGGACACGAATTCTCCTCACGGCCCAAGCAATCACTCGCTTTTGACCCTCGACCCATCCGTAGCTTTTGGTCGTCTCGTACCATCATGCGCCCTGCCGTATCGACGCCCCGCTCAGATAGTGGCTCCCTTGCCATCCCCCCCAATTACAAGCCAAACATGCCTCAGGCTGAAGAGAGCGGCCGACATACGATGTGCAAGTGACTTAGATGGAGCATTTCACCAAGCAGCGGTGAGCAGGGGACTAGACGCCACTCCGTGGTCTGGGGGAGAATAGACCAACGAGATGCCGGTCTTTGGACCCTGGCATATTGTGTCGACTTGAGCGGATCTAAGAGGCGGCGCGGACGCGAAGAGAGACAACAATGCTGCAATTGCTGCGAACCACGAAGCGGGAAGGCAATGGAGAACGCTGTGTGTTAGCTGTGCCGCCGGAGAAGAATATGAGTCTGGTATATACTGTAGCTGAACGAGTCGACAAGCTAAGGATGAGAGGCGCAGCTACGACGGTGAATTCTCGACCACTCAGTGCAAGGTTCGGATGTCCCGAGCGGCGGCCGTGCTAGTAGAGCCGATGGGGCGGCAGAAGTTGACAACAACAACAACAACAGCGACGTCTGTCCATGTGTTCGTGTTCCAGGTTCTCGGGTCACTCTATATTAAGGGTCGCTCTTGTCGGAGAAGTCGACTAGAAAGGCATGTCTCTCACCATTTGTAATTTTGGAAGAGTTCGTAGATGATAGAAGCTTGGGATAGCATTTGCCCGCACTTTGCCCACTTTGATACGGGAGAAAAAAGAAGTTCAGGTATGCCCCCGGAGTCCCAGTGTTATAACATTCGTCACCCCAGCGTCTGCTGTCTTGCAAGTATGCTTCCTGGAAGGTTGATGTGTAGCAATTTCTGTCCTTCGGTCAAATCCGTCTAGCAAGTGGCACGCTTCACTACCCTTGTGTAGGGTAGCTCTCTTCTTCCATCCCACTCTCCTGGGCCCGACTGTTATGAGTCAGATGGGCGCGAGGACCACTGTTGCTGCGATCGCAAGCGGACACATGTACGTAAATTGAATGGCAGGCGGTACGGAGCGCTGACCGTGGGTGCTCTTTATTTGCCTCTGTTTGCTTGCATGCTCTCCGACTGACCTGTTTGAGTTTGTTGTGTATTCGCAAACGAGATTGTGGGGGGCGTCCCTCACCCAACCCCGGGCCCCTTATAGTTGCAGGACATTAGTTTCCCAGGATGCACGCACTTTCGCTTATCTGCCTTTTCACCAGGACCATTGCCTCTTACCATGGCCTCCCCTCAACCATACCGCCCTCTGCCAAGCTGCGTTGGTCCCCTGCTTCAAGGAGATGCGCCCAATGCCGCCATACCCTCCTTGCCGCCCTCGTCCAACGATCGCCTGTACCTGTTACACGGGGAGCTCTTCGTCGCTATGCCCCTTTTACGCTACCAAGGTATGTCTGCTAGAATGCCTCCGCCGATCCTACCGTCTTGTGTTGAAGATATCCTCCTCGCCCCAGCACTGGTCGCTAGCCAGGTGGTTTCTACTCAAACGCTTCCTCTTCCCGTGTCCAGCATACCGGTGATGAACCAGTGCCCGGCGACATCGCCAACAGCGACAGGATCCCTCCCGACCTCTCCCGGACTACTCACAGGTCCCTCACCCGGGCTCGGTGCCGTCGAAGGGCTTGTCAACACCGGCGCTCACCCTCGCGCGCGTGTCTCAATCGCTTTCCTCTCACAAACTGTTGGTTATGGGTGTCATACCTTCCAGTGCACCAATTGCCACGAGATGCGGAAGTCATGCGACGACGCCCGTCCCTGTCGACGCTGCCTTAACCGCGGCCAGGGTGCAACTTGCGTCGACCACGCTCGTGTCCACAGACGTATTCGCGGTAGTCAAAGTTGTAACCCGACGTCATCCACATCAGATGCGTCTATGGATATGGTGGAGGTGGCAGGTCAGTTAAGCATTAGGCTACCAGATGTGTGGATACTCATGCGAAGCGTCGCGGACTAGGTCCGCTAGATATACGTGAGTCTAGCGGCTCGATTTTCCCAGGCTTCTCTACACAGTATCCTCAACACTCAGCCGTTGTCGTGGATGTAGAAAACGAGGCCAACTTGATGCCCATGACTTCGAGCTGGGCTTCTTATCAGTACTGACAGTCATGCTACATCGGTACCGTTGATTCTCACACACGTCCTCCTCTTCGTCCACATCTGATGTGCTGCTTCTTGCCAAAAACATCGCTTTATGTTGCTTTCTACCACCTGCCTTCGATCTCTGAATGAGGACTTATTCTCTACTGTGACATAACTCGAATTCTCGCTGTAGTATCTACCAATCAATAAGTTGTCTTCTAAGCTTGCCCTGCAGAAGGTGGTGGGCGGAGCATGATTTGTGGAAATTTATGCGGCACATTGTGTTTGCTGAAGTCAATGAAGCTGCATACGAAGCTACAAACAACGTGCATAGCCACTTTACTCGTTTCATGGAGCAGGGTATGCGGCACTTATTCATGGCGGGTTCACGAAAAAGCCTCCTGGCTATTGACAAGCCGCTATGATTTAGCTCTTCACATTGGCTTGTGCATCATGTATAATAATACACTGCAGCGATGGTGATAATGAACCACCATGATCTAATCGCACCATTTATGAAGCGCCCATGCGGGGGTCAACACTGCCGATGGAACCAAAGAGCTGCACCCAAAATATATCATTAGATGATGAGTGCGCGCGTACAGTGTACATGGTCAGACTCACGATACAGCCAGACACGTGTGTTTGCTGGGTCACCGTGGCATCAGGCTGATGGCAGCGGGATCAATAGGGGTGGTCAGAGTTCACGATTCTCAGGCGATTCTGAGACCGATTCTGGTACTACAGTTCTACATTTCTCGACTGTCTACTCAATGTCTGCCTTTGGTTTTGGGCTCTATCGCGCCCTTGAACACCCTACATATTCAAAAAGAACAAGACAAATCAACTCCGCATTTTTCCGACCGAAATCGAGCAAATTTGAGGCGAAATCACCACTATAGGTACAGATTCTCTGTAGAAAGTCGTTGTTTCGACACAGTTACCTCGAGAGGTTCCTATGCAACTATCCTGTCACTGGAATATGCATGAATGTAAGCCTCACCCACCGCTTCTGTCTTACTCGGCACACTTCACAGATTACGTACATCACCATTTATATAGTTGACGTCCTATACCGTGCTCCTTAGCTCTGCTCACCACGGTATAGGTACGTATATCCGCACACATGTATATTAGCTCTGCTCACCACGGTATAGATCTCGTTCTAGTTTATATTCTCGGAGTCAGTGAGGAGGTTTCGTGAACCTCCTTTCAATGAAATATGTCTCGTATTGGCTATAGACAGGGAGACAGGTGGGACGAAGGGAGTCGACGCAGAATCGCGATTCCGGAGGAGCTTCTGCGATTCTGCGCGATTCTGCGGAAATCGCGATTCTGGCGACAAAATCGTCTCCAGAATCGTCCTCCAGAATCGCTCCAGAATCGCACAGAATCGTGCGCTCTGACCACCCCCAATGATGACGACTGTTCAGTGCACGTGATTGCGGCGTGATTGAGCTAGTGGGGTCAAAACAAAGACTACGAAAGCAAACTTGATGCGCAACTTTCGAAGCGAATTTCGAAGAGCTATATGACTGTAGGGACTCGAGAAGCAATCATCTGCAAGTGGCAGGCGTTTGAAATCGGAAGACCGTGAGAAAAAGCGGTCAGATGCGCTAACGCTAGTTCTTGTTGTTATGTGTTTGGTCCCTGTCGCCGCAACACATCGTTGCGCGGTTCAAAATTCTTGATTACACTGCAGTCCTACATACAATGTCACTGCGCTCAGAATCATCCATCACTCATCGAATCCTTGGACACTGTGCCTCGTCTTGAATCCGAGGCTCTACCACGATGTGCACAACACCATACCTTATCAGTTCTCGTCCTGGGGTAGGTCTAGCCTAGCCCCATGGTGCCTTTCTGTGGTTTCTCGGAGACATGTACGGCGTCGGTTCGATTATGTCTGTTGCATGGCAAGCTCGCCATCTCCGGGCTCACTACCTCCATCTCTGTGTCCGGCGCAGCCACGTCTTGATTCCTACCGTCAGCATTGACCGCAACCCTACAGGTACGCTACAGCTGCCGCCCTACCACCAACCCGTGGAAGTCCGTTCTGCTTCGTCGCATATGCCCGTCCTCCCTTGAGCGGCATGCCGCGACTCGTGCGAGCTGATATGTACTCGGACCATGAAGCAACATAGAACGTCTCACGGTCTCATAACACAAGCAAAGGGGACATTTCAGGAGCTAAGGCGGTAGCGGTGCGTTCAGCTGGGGGGATAATCTTGAGGTGTGGCAAAGGAAGGCTCTTCCGCGACATTCTGGCGTCACAAGCTGGTCGACGGCACTGGAGTTGTGCCTGACACGCACTACCCTTGAGAGTCTCAAATCTAGTCATGAAGATTGTTCATGCCTCATCTTCTAGTCTCGAAGTATCATTTGTCATGAAACTGTTGTCACCCCCGTTGACGCTGCACTGCCCTTCTCAGGCTCCTTTGTTCGGTACTGCTTTTTCAGCCTAATTTGTCATGATCACCCCTTCCGGCGCTCAACACAACCGCGATCGACGTGATCAGCGTAGCAGTGAGCACCATGCAGCAGAGACTTTCCCGCATTCGACCTCGACTACGACATCGATTTCATTTCCATGACTTATCTCAGGCTCTGCCTTTTACGTCCAGCGCTACTCTGTGCTCGCCCACCTCTCTGAAGAACGTTTTCGATCCGTTTTTCATCATGATAATATGTAGCCGCGCCTTTGAGCGGTCTCAGGGCGATACAAACATAAAACGTGGTCAGATAACAGAAGCGCTGTTGACAGGTAAGTACTCATTGGCATCAACGTGTGGGGTTCTACCGCGATTGAGTTTGAATTGACAGACGTGTCTGCACTGCACTTGTCACGACTCCGTTGGCGGCGCGTATCGTCTCATACCTCGAAGCGCTTAGTGTGGTCTGAATGCGTGCGATCAGCTGTTGAGCGCCCTCTGTCCCCTAAGCCTAATGTTCTATCTCGCTGTTTTCCGCTGCTGATATTTATGCAGAGCTTGTGGCATGTCCCGCCTTCGATTCCCTGTTTCCTGCCGTCACTATAGTCCGATTCCCTCCGTTCTACGCCGTCAACATGTCGGACAGCGAAGGAGATGAAATGCAGCAGTTGGTGGCCTCGTTGAAGCTCTTGTGAGTATCTTCTCGTCTCCCGTATGCCCTGGCACTCACTCAAATGGTGCCGAGTATGTAGTCAGATCAGCTACTATTGCCAGATCGCGGCCGTTGGTGAGTGTAGTCAATGTCACTCAGTGTGCAGGTATGGACCTGATACTGCTTTCCCGTTTAGCCCTACTTGTATATGATCACCTGCTTACATTCGCGGGTGAGGTTCACTTTGTGTGGAGCCGCAAATTCTCCGGCGCGACAGTAGTGTTCGCCCTGAACCGGTATGTTACCCTCTTGGGCAAGATAGCCCTTCCAGTGAGCACATTTTGGTGGCCGAATCAGACGGACAAGGTACATAGGGCTTCATCTATTGTATACCCGCGTCTGACATTAGCTTGTACAGACGTGAGCCAATGATGTCGTCGCCGGTTCAAAATGAGCTAACGGCTCTCCTGTAGATGCAGCTCGCCTATCATCATTGTCATGATCTTGACGGTGCTTGCATACTTCATCACTGCCAGTACGTCTTTTGGCCGCTACCCCACACTTGTATGGTCATATCTCATCGTAAGTCAGTCTTTTCAGCACTTCGTGTCTATGCGATATGGGATCGCAACTGGAAACCCTTCACGTTGGTCATGCTTGTGGCCATCGTCACACCTACAACAAACATTGTAGGTCATCTTTCAGGAGTATGATCCCATCCACCGGCCGAATGAATTGATCAATCCAGTACCAATATGCACGGTCATTCCCTGCTGCAGAGACATTCCCGTTCTGGGGTTGTGGCGAGGACGTTGCGCTCTCAGCAGCTCAGTTCGCGAAACGTACGTCGTAACGTTGCTAGCGCCTTCGTCCTCTGATTGTAGTTCCTACTAGTGTCCATCGTTACCCATAGTTGTGCCATTGCGGCGGATCTACTTGTCCTCGTTCTGACATGGATCAAGACGTACGAAATCAAGAAGATCGCCAGCGATCTAAAGCTGCAAATGTCTCTTTCATCGCTCATTCTGCGCGACGGTACCCTTTACTTCGTGTGAGTTTCCATTCACCGATCCCTTCGAGTCTCAGATCCTGACGATGCCGAAGTGTGCTACTCATCTTGAACGTCGTCGACCTGATCATCAACGAGAGCGACGCTGTAAGTCCCCCATCACTTACGTCAATCGCTCAAGTATCTTACAAGATTGTATAGCTCTTCAATCCCATGCCGGAATTCATCGATGTGTAAGCTACTTGCGTTGCTCTTTGCGTGTTTCTGATCTCCGAACCTCATCTACGCAGGTTCACTTGCATATTGATCTCCCGCTTCATGCTCAATCTACGCGAGGTTGCCCACACTCCAGAAGGACCAGCTGGACGGCGCAATACAACGATTGCGCTCTCTCAGTTCACTTCGATTGAAATCGCTCGCCCGGACGTCATTGGAGACCTTGGGGCACCGCTCACCTATGACACTCACATGACGGGGACGACCAATGTCACGAGGAGTGTTGACTTGCTCACCAGCTCGTGCGCGTTGGAGTCGCACACAGTAGATGAGCACAATGTTGCCGTTCTACATGAGAAGGGCGGGCCTCTAGGTGCAGGGCTACTGGAGATCGGCCGTCCCGACAGCATGGCACGCGAATTCATGTCAATAGACGAGCCAAAGGTACGTTTCACTTCAAGATATTCAACAGCATGACGAGGCTGATCTTTTGTGACCTGCGCGACAGGACGTTGTCGATGAGCAAAGCTGCGCATAGTTAAACCTTTTCCACTTCAGTCATCTTCGCAAGCACCGGCTTGGCGTATGAAATTCGGTCCGACTACATGATGGAGCAACGTCTAGGGGACTGATTTGCGTGTCTCAATTAGTATAAAGCTACTTACTACTATGTCTCCGTATTCGACTATACTATACGTAATCTTATCTAATCGCAACGGTCTTGCTATGGTGCAGTTCACTTAAACACCTCCACTTTTGTACGCGATTAAGCGCGCGCTTATGTGTCACGTGACTTGGCAGTATGCTCGAATCGGTTGTCGTTACTTACCAGGCTGCACAGATGGAAGTGCAAGCCCAAGGAACCTCCATAGAGCCGTTATCCCACGACACGATAGTGTCTGAACCCTCCCATACATGGCCCAAGTTCAAGGATGCCGATCTGTACAGGCAATGGTATGGTATTATATAAGCATAAAATTACTCTATAGACGCCCAGATCACGTGCCGTGGCAGAACTGGTACGGCCATTTTTGCCAGTTCTCACCCTATCGAGAATCCCCTTTGGGGATCGCTTCCTCTGTTCAATTCCTTGAAATTCACACAAAATTGACCGAAATCATGAATATCTGGAGGACTTATGACACGGCGCCTAACAGCGTACAAAAGTGGAGGCGTTTAAGTGAACTGCACCATAGAACTGGCCGTCTTCTCCATCGTTCTTGCACCACTGCCAAATGCTCTCCCTGTGAATTACCTCGCCTCCGCTTCCAACTGAAAACTACTATGCATCGCTTTGGAGGGGTCGGAATAGGAGCATTCGATCGACAACAGCAGTCCAAACGCGGCTTCGCTGAGCTCTCGACCGAGCTTTCCCAAGGACAGGTCGAGCACCTCCACCTCCAGCTTGCCCAATTCCGCAGCGCCCTCGCGCACTACGCGTCGACGCACCGCGACCGCATCCGCAAGGAGCCCTCATTCCGCCATGCGTTCCAGCAGATGTGCACGACCGTCGGCGTCGATCCGCTCGCGGGACCCCGCAAGGGCGGCTGGTGGGCGGAGATGCTCAACCTGGGCGACTGGCAGTACGAGCTTGGCGTGCAGATCGTCGACGTGTGCGTGAGCACGCGCGAGCGGAACGGAGGGCTGATTGAGATGAGCGAGCTGATCCGACTGGTGAGCAAGCTGCGGGGAGTGGGCGGGGACGTGATCACCGAGGACGACGTCCTGCGGAGCATCAAGACACTCAAGCCGCTTTCTGCGGGATACGAGGTCATCGACGTCGGTGGGGGGAGGAAGATGGTGCGGAGCGTGCCGAAGGAGCTGGATGCTGATCAGGCAGTCGTGCTTGCCGTTGCGCAGGAGGATGGCGGCCGGGTCTCTGAACAGGTTCTGGTGGCGCGCAGGGGTTGGACGCAGGAGCGTGCGCGGGCCGCGCTAGAGAACATGCTTCTGCGCGACGGTCTCTGTTGGCTGGACGAGCAAGATCCAGAGTATGGAGTCTCATATTGGGTGCCATCAGCCATGCGCTGGGACGAGTGAACATGGCCGGAGACCTTAGGTTAGTATCTTTGGATCATTGCTCGACTGTGTCGTAGCCTAATGTATCTGATATGCTTTCAGTAGAATGGAAACTGTATCATAGACATTGAACCTCGTAGTGCTTCCCGGAATCAGCTAGAGCTCCCAAATTCACATCGACAACAAGCCTATCCCTCCCTCATGCGTGTGCATGCGGAAGTAGAAGCTCATGGGGAATGAGTCTACATAAGACTTTCATTTTCTGGCCTCCGCCAACCTTCACGTACCTGCGCCCGGCTTGTGTGTTGGAATTTGAAGTTGCGTTATGGCTATGCTTAGTCGGAACGTAAATACATGTGTACCTCCCACCGGGGGTGGACTCCGAGAAAAAACGAGCCTGGGGACCATAGCAGTTCCATATTTGCACATTCCGTTTCTCATTCTTTACATGATTCCAAAGGAATCATCAAGGGCCGCTGTACTACGCCACTGAGTCGTTTGCAGAGCTGAGCCGAACGCAATATACCGTGTTTTTGTTCTCTGGCCCCGCGCGAACTTCCACACTGTGATGAAGAGTGAGTACAAGAACAATCGCCAAACCAACGCCTTTGTGTTGGCGGGATGGCGTCTTGTCGGGACGCGCACGCGCACACGAGTATTATGGCATGCACCTTATCCGCTGCGAGCCGCCACCCCTTCCCACCTACCGCTCCCGGTCGCACTCTCAGGCGTCGAGGCCTTTCCGCTACCACCACCCACCTCCCCTGGCCCTATCGGACCCAGGCTGAGAGTACTGCGTTCCCCATCCACCCTGCTCTACTGAAAGCCGACGACTTGACGTCTACGTTGGACGCGCCAGTCAACCCCCCTCCTCCGCACAAACAACAACCCCCTCCGCACCCACACCCGACCATGGCCCCGCCACCCCGCGCGCCACGGCGCAAGGCCTGCGAGGCGCTCCTCCCAGACGGCACGACGCCGTGCAGCGCGACGTTCCGGGGCTGGGGCCGGTACTGCGCAGCGCACCTCGAGGAGCACGCGCGGCTCGCGGGGCGGTACAAGGACGCGGCGGCGCGCGCGGAGCGGCTGCGGGCGAAGGGCGCCCTGGGGGAGAAGCAGGTGCGCGCGATGGTGCTGGAGAGCGTCGTGGGGCGCGCGCTGCAGCGCGTGCGGGCGTACCGGGACGCGCTTGGGGAGGAGCGGGCGGCGCGGGAGGCGTATTTGAGGCGGTTCCCTGTGAGGGCGCAGGGGGCGGGGGCGGGGGATGAGGGGGTCGGGTCGCGCGCGGGGAGTCCTGGGAGCGTGCAGAGCGACAGTGGGGGTGAGAGGAGGGAGAGCTCGAGGGGCTCGCGGTTTGCGGGGGACGAGCGGCACGAGCAGCGGCTTGCGGCGTTGACGGAGCTGCAGGCGGGGTGCGACGTGCTCATCGAGCAGCTCGAGCGGCGGAGGGAGGAGATCGTTGCTGCGGTACAGCAGAGGAGAGCTGGGAGGGAGGCCGTTCAAGGCGATTCAGAGAGGCAGCCGCTCCTGGCTGGAGGGACGCCGCGGCCTCGCACCGGGAGGGCGTGGCATATTGCGCTATTTGTGGTTCTGGTGCGTGTCTCATCGTCTGGTCCGTTGCGGGCTGCGCTGACAGTACTGCTGCTGTGGTGCCAAGCTGGTAATTGTGCTCACGCTGTTCATGCTTTATGCCTTGGGCCATATCGGCACTTTGAACGTGAGTACTCTGAACAAATGGCATGACGACCGTGTGCACGCTAACGTCGCACCCCGCAGCATGCTCATAGTTGAGCATTGTGCTGCTCTTGAACACATAGGTATCACCGGGGCATCGCAAACACGGGACTTGCTGGATGTTTTCTGCCCATGTTCTGCGTTGACCATCTGCGCATACTGACTTTGTGCAATATTGTCTGGATCTACTGTGTATGTACAATTCCCCGCTCCGTCACACTTGTATCGATATCACCCCTGCCATACAACGCCGCGTGTGTCATTGCACCGGCCCTCCACTTTCCAACCTTGACAGAAGACTAAGCAGGTTCGTCCCCCCGCTGCGCCTTGACTCACAACCACCGCCAGGACCGCCGCCTCCCCTGGGGCACGCCCTCCCCGTCGGCGCCCCAGCGCATACATCCTCCCCAGCCATGACGACGCCGCCCTCCTCGCCCATCTCGTTCGTCTCGCAAGCATCCCCAGCTACCCGGTCCGACCCCTGGACCCCAGGCAGCCCCGGAGTCGGGACTGGGTTCTGCCAGGCCCTGCTCGCAGACGAGGCGACCGTCTGCGCCGTGCGTGCACGAGGACGCGGGCGGTACTGCGCAGAGCACGGGGCCGAGTACAAAGAGCTCACGCGGGCGTACAAGGAGGCGTCTGCCACGGTGCAGAGCCTGGACAAGCTCGTCCTGCCGAAGCGGACGCGCATGCAGGCCCTCGAGGACGCGCAGGCCGTCGACGACGCGCTGCAGGTCGCGGAAGCGCTCCTGGAGGCGATCGAAGAGGAGATCGAGGGGCGGCGGACGCACCACCGGCGGTTCTTCCCGACCAGTGAGTGATGCCGGTTGTCTGCGATGCGCGTTCGGTTCGGCGAGGGTTGAGCATGTGCGCCGACCGCAGAGGACGACGGCCACGAGCACTGGCTCAGGAAGCTGCAGGTCAAGCACGGGGTCGCGGCGTCCTTACTCGCGCAGTTGCAGATGCGCAAGGAGCGCCTCCTCGAGGAGGGAGAGGCCGCCAGGATGCGCGCGGAGCACATCCGCCGCATGGATGCACTCGTCGCTGAAGCACGGGCTCAGCGGGAGCTGGCCAGATCTGGTGTGAACGCGGGATATGCAGCACGGGCGAAGTGGACGCGCTCATGCACCTACGCATCGGTCGCTGCTGCTCCTCGGCCCCCTGCTACGGTGCGATCCACGCCGTCCCACCGCACGGATCCTTGGGCGGTCGACGCCGAGCGAGAGAGGCGGGCTGCGTTGTGGCAGACTCCGCCGCCACCGGAGAATTGCGATCGCGGCGGCGGAATCTTCGTACGTGCTCGTTCTGCCCGTTCATAAATTTCGATGTTGTTCCTGAACGCTCCACAGGGCACTTTGTGTTGTGTTGTGGTGGGATTCGCTCTAGTGCGGCTTTGGTGGGGGTGAGCGATGAGCACTGGGAACGTCAAGATCATCAACTCGTTGAGCCTCGTGTATGATAGGGGTAGTCAAAGTTGAGGGTTCGGTGTTCGCTTTAACGAGCGATTGTAACGCGTATCGATGGTAGGGTTCGATTCTTCTGCCAGCTCTGACCACCCCAGGCTGCCCCCTTCGATTCGGTCACCGATTCTGTTACCCATTGGCACTGCTGCATTCCTCCGAATGGGGGCTAGATTGGGGAGAGATGGGGGGAATTGAGTGCGCCGAATCGCGATTGGAGGGATCCTCCAGAGTCGCTTTGACGATTCGACGTGATTCGGCCAGAATCGCGGATTCGCTCCTCGCGAATCGTGTCCCGAACCGTTTGGTCGAACCATTGACGGAACCGCCATCATTGACTACCCCTGATAGTGTACAGTAGGGCGCCTTGGATGTGCCACGAATGAAGGTCAGGAATATCCTCTTCGAGAAGTGACGCGCACAAACCGGCGCGCTCTGACGGCTTCGCGGCCACGCGCGGGCAGCTAGGATAACAAGGTTCGAACTACGGCCGGCCCCCGTCCCCCGTGAGGGTGCTCACCTCCCACAGTACACGAGGATGTCCTGGGACCTCGGCGCCAGAGGGGCCGGGAGCCCTCTGCTTTCACTATCATGTCTCCCTCCAACAGGCGATGCCAAGCACTGCTCATCGACGAAGTGACCCCCTGTCCGGCTTGCGTACGGCGCAGGGGGCGCTACTGCGACCCCCACGGGGTCGAATACCGGGAGCTGACGCGGCGGTATAAGAGCGCGTCGGCGACGGTCGAGGCGCTGGACAGTGACATCCTGCAGACGAGAATGCGAATCAGCGCGCTGAAGGACGTAGCGACCATCGACGAGGCGACAGTGGTGGCGAACCGGTACCTGGAAGCGATCGGGGAGGAGATCGAGGGGCGGCGGACGCATCATAAGCGGTTCTTCCAGACCAGTGAGTGGCTCGCGCGATGAACATGACTCGTTGTGGGGACGTGGCACTGAGCGGATGTATGTGTACAATAAGAGGATGACGGACACGAGCGCTGGCTGAGAGGCCTGGGGGGCAAGCAGACGTCGGCGCTGACGTTGCTCACGCGGCTCCGGCGCCGGAGGGACGAGGTCGTTGCGGAGGAGGAGGCTGCGAGGAGACAGGAAGAGCGGATCAGAGCTATCCAGGAGTCGCAGCAGAAGGCAGCAGAGGCGAGGCGTGTCCTCGGCGAGCGGACGAACACGGGCGACGTGTGGATCGGAGGACGGGGCCCAAGTCTTGCCCCGTCGACCCTCCCTGTATCGGGGTATTTGCCCTCGCCCGGGGTCATTGCCTCGCGGGCCCCGACGTACGCACCGATGCCTGTGCAGCCTCGGGTTCTTGGGTATTCCCCGGTGCCTGCCCCGCCTCGGGTACCTGGGTATGCGACGTTCATCAGTCAAAGTTACTCGGCGGCTGCCGCTCCACCTCGACTTCCAAGCTACTCACCGGCTATCGCCCCACATTCGAAAGTTCCGCAAACTGCGACGGGCCCCGCGACGGGCCCCGCGACGAGAGGCCCCGGCTCTCAGCCTCTCCTGCACTCGTGGACGGGCGACCTCGAAGGCCAGCAGAGGACCGCGACGGTGCGCACGACACCGTATCAGAGCACGTACCAGAGCACGTACCAGAGCACGTACCAGAACACGTACCGTCCCACTGGCAGGGAGGATGCTGCGGATTGCACATGCATTGTGAGTCCTCGCGTGTTCTGCTGGACGATTTGAGCGCGGCACTGACCATTCTGCGGCACAACTTAGGGCAAAATCTGCACCATTTTGATCATCTGTCTTGCATTCGGCGTCTTGTGGTGGTCGTTTGGCTCCTCGGAGTAGTTGGCGAGTGCCGTACGGGGGAGGATTGTACGATAGGTGTGTTCGGGCCTCGGTCGTGCTTCGAACGCAGGAATTTTCGCTTGTAACACATCACCTTGGGGCACATTTGAATCTACACGGGTTTCTGACGGCAGTACCCGGCCGGATATGGGAGGGTGAACAAAGGTGAAGATACGCACACTGTACATCCAGACGGATAAGTGGCAGAACTGAAATTTTCGTCTGCGACGAGCCATCTGCAAGCCAGGCGTTCGAGTTCCGATAAATAATATCACGTAGCAGCGTACCTAGACTCACCCACCATCACGGTCCTTCCGAGACACTAGGAAACTCACTCGACGTACGCGTCCCAGGCTGGCTGCCTGCCCACCGAGTACGGTTGGAAGACACCCAGGGCCGCAAGCAGAGCGGAGAGGATGCGCGCGGCACCGGATTGGAAGCGAGATTGGTCGGCTGCAGTCCTCGTAACCCGTGCTTTTGCATAAGTACATCGGACGACGTCGGGCGACAGCCGCCGAACTAGTGTCTGATCAGATTAAACTCTAACCTGACCTTAGGTCGCGCGGAGCATGGGGGTGTTGGGGAGGCACTCTTTCTGTCCGCCTCTCCCAGCACCGAGGACTGCTGGGCGGACATCCTCTGCTCGCGTTGAGCTTGAGATCCTGTGGAGCAATTTTAGAGAGTACGGGAGCACACCTGAGTATTGAGTGGAGCCGGTGAGTGCTCGGCTGCGACACGCAACATCGATGCAGGATATTGACGAGAGTATCTTCAATGTGTCTATCGACTCGGTAGCTGCCGTACTCAGCATGATAGGCGAAGGCATCATCACCGACGAGACACAGGGAAAGGATTATGTAGCGCGAGCCCTGCGAGACAGACGGCTCGCGGGCGCACAGAGGACAGTACAAAGCCACAAGACAGAACGAAGGCTCTTCCCGCGTAGCGGCACGTATCAGCTACCCCATCGCGTTTTCGTCACAGATCCTGAGGTCTTCGGCGTCTTGAACAGGAGACACGGTGTATTTGCAATGGACGACGCGCGAAGAAGTCAGGACAGCGTACATCGTGCAGCAACTTCGTCGACAAAGAAACAAGGACGAGACTCGTATCCGTATCGATACACAGCGCAGGCAGCAAGATGCAGTGCGAATCCTCGCCGAGGCCGCAGAAGAGCTAGTGCGCAGGCTAGAGGTGGAAGAGCGTCGCAACAGGGAGAACATCGATCCAACTCCGATAAGGAAGATCGAAGCACAGAAAACCAGAAGGAGCACCCTGCCAAGCATCACTTGGCTCGAGGTCTGGGTAGACACGTTCATTGTCAGTTTAGCGGTAGACATCGAAGTCTCAGAGCCGGTGACTCACCCCAACATTCACAGCTGTTGATTCTACTACCGAGTCTCGTCTTGTGGTGGTGGTCTTTGAGATAGGGCGCTAGGTGAGTCAGCTCGATGTGGAGGCGTAGCCTCGTGACCTGCCAAACCTTGGGCCCGGCGCTGACTCGGACACTGTTGCCAGCGTCTTACCCAGAGCTTTTGGGTATCGCATTCCTGTACTTTTGACCAGCTTTGTGTGGCACACATCTGGCTCGTCGAAGTAGGAGAGCGGCGCGCTGGGAGGGGGAATGTATGATAGGCGTATTGGGATCTCGAATTTGCCCTCCGAGTTGGAAGCAGCGCATTCCATGTGGAAGTCGAAGCGAGAACGTAAACAGAGACAAACTTCGTTGGAATTGAGGCTCATGTACAGAGGAAATTGTCCTGCAGGGTCTTAGCCTGGAACCATCCAGTCGGCCTCGACTCTCGAGAGTGACACGCCCGCTTGAGGCGGCGGTGTTGCGAAATCCGAAGTGACATATATTGATGGAGATGGAAAAATGGGCACTGTAGAAGAAATCGTGTATGAACAGAGGATCACTGCATCAGTATGACCCTGCGTTAGGAGGGACATACTCTCGTGAGCATAGTATCCTGACTACACAGAGGAATCGATTCCTAGAGCGCTCGCGGTTCTCGTCGCAGTTTCCCCAATGCACATGGACGCTTGGAGATACAATGAAGACGATACCTCGCTAGCAGAGCCATAACCAGTGGCGGTTTGGTGAGTTTCGCACAAATCTAATAGGAACCGGCATAGAAGGATGACGCTGAACCTGTGGCGAAAGCTTCATGAGAACGTTCGCAGTCATTAATGCGGATCACACTCACGTTGTGACCAGGTCTGCCAGAGCCCCATTGACCTATCACAGGCAGGAACAGTCAGGCACCGAGGAAGGGCATGGTGCGCGTGTCAGTGGCGTACAGCTAGTGCCAGGAAGACGATGTCTATGAGGTTGAGGGTGGAAAGCACACTGCAGAATCATCGAATGTCATCGTGAAGTCTGAGCTCAGTGAGCAATGGGTGGACATACCAGAAATACGTTACGCCTGAGTAGCTAGTTGTGAGAGCGATGCTCCGACATTTCAAGTGGACACTCACCATTGACGAGGAGGATCCGACTGTAAGACATCGTGCAATGTTCTCGAACATGCACATAGGTACTGTATGTTTGACGCAGCGTGACGAGGAATGCAAGCAGATCGGATGCGAAGGATGCAATTTTGGAACCTATAGCAACTGCCGACGCGAGCTTTAGATTTTACCTTCGAAAGAACATTAGAGATCATGTGCGTACGACTACCAACGATCACACTAGATATCAGCGACCGGACACATAATGTCGTTTTGCGACTTACGACTGGTATGTGGATAAGCTTAAGTTCTCGTTATATCCGCATCCGCCGAATGAAGAGTTTGGCGTGGACGTGGTTGCGGCCGGCAGATACTTGATACGAGCGCGATATCAGACATCTGGCAATTTGCGAACATCTAACCTTGGTGGACGCACCAGATATACGGCAGGAAGACACAGCCCAAGTATCATGACTATGAGAAAACGCCAGCGCTGTTTGTCGCTTAACATATACACGCGTAATGCAGAAAACACTGGGTCTGCATTGAGTGACGGTGCCGCTAAATCACAATAAACGACTGACTTGCAATAGCGAGAAGCGCGCAAGCATTCGCTATGGAACCAAGCCAGTACAGAGCGCTGCATCTGGTCAGAAACCGGTATCAGCTTTGTGTATCCGAACAGCAGGAACTCAATGAACAGACGTCTGCGAAATGATGCACGTCAGGAATATGTACACAAGAGATGGACGTATATAGATACCTGGAGAGTTTGACCGTTCCACATCAACCGAGTTAGGATCACGACCAAGCGGTTGACAATGGCCCCATAGCGGGCAGTAATATACAAGCCGGTGGTCCCGATGTGGCCACGGGACCAGACGTGGCACACTTCCCCATGCAAAGTGAGCAGGGAGTCATATAGTAGCACAACTATGAACACCGCTGAGGCTCTTTTGTCCGCGCTGATTTCAAGGGAAACGACACCGACCTGTAGCCGACGCATGTATGTAATCTGCCACGAGACTGGAAGCCACGTTAGCGATATGGTGTTGACAACGCTCGCAAGATCAACTCACTCTTCAATGAAGACCTTTGTAGCAAGGTTTAGGCTGTCGGAGGTGTCAGCGGGCATATTCGAGGCAGTCGTTGGATGAATGAGGCCTAGGGTCTGGTCGCATATATGCACTTGACGCACGTTCACGCCTCAGTTCCGTATCTAGGGATGATATCGGAGATGCCACATTGTAGTTCGGTACGCCTTGAATCGCAGCAAAAAATCTGCTGGCAATAGGCATCTGTATCAGCTTCCTGAGAATGACATTAATCATACGAACCTGACTTATGTGAACAGCAGTTGACAGAGTTGCTCCAGCACCTGGGAGCCGCCAATGAACTTCTTACTTGCACCAGCGTAGTTAGCGAGCAGCAGAGCGAAAATCTCTCCCCACATTGTATCGGTTGCTACCACCTTAAGAGATGGTTCTACACCTGAGATGCGGTGTGCCAATAGCCGCCGAAGCTGTCGTAGAACCAGACGAACTCTAATAGGGCACAGCAGATGGCGCAGCGGCCACTCACATTGCATTGTTGCCTTGGACCAGAGATCTACCGTATAAACGTGCCTCCCATCTGCCAGTCCAAAGGCGATGTATCATGGGGATAGCACGAGCGAGTTAAACAAACAACAGCCCCCCAAGAGCTGCCCCCGTACCAATGAGCGCATGTTCGTGATTGACACAGAGGATGCTTCACCAGTTGCGGCACATAGTGGCGACCTCCCTTGTGTCAATATTGGGTCTTGAGGGCTTCCATGTCACGACGTAGTATTACAGCGAGCGAGCAGCGTGTGCAAGTTGGGCAACGAGCACACTGAGGCAACGCCGCATACGTTGCGCAGCAGCTTTGTCGCTAAGAGGACAAACCTACTGCCAATGAAGAGAGGATCCAGATCAATACACCGTGTTGGAAGTAATAGGTAATCCGCATCCTTACCTAGGTCACTGACGAGCTGGCATGTAGGCTGGAGATTGAAGAGAGTCTGAGTGAGCACTGTGAATGTTGACGTTGTATTAAGAGACTACGATTGACGACTCACCAATGTTCGCAGATGTTCATTCTGTTCCTCAATCTCATGTTGTCGCCGATGGCAACCAATGTGCGTCTAATTGATGGCGCTCTATATGTCAGGCGCCTATTGACCATCGGACCGGCATGGAACGCGTCTGCCAGAGTCTCCTCTCCACCCACCAAATATTGTGAGTTGTAGTTGCCATATAAACTTTCGTTGTATCGCGAATGCGCCTCGCATTCCTCTGCCCGAATTCTTGTGTACAACCGCTGGCACTGGCTGCTAAGCATCCAATGAAGCACACCCTGTTGGTCTCTTCGAGCGTGCTTTATACTCTCGTGACACGTCACATACCTTCGAAATTTGGAACACTTCACGATTATGAACCCTGTACTGGATCTTTTATTGACATCCTACAGAGCTTTGAGCGATGCACTCAGGTGTCTTGTGATCTGCCGTTCTACGACAGACATCCGGTTCGTCAACATGGGAGAGTGGCGTGCTGGGGAAAAATGTGCTTATAAAGATATGTGAGTATCTTGGCCTTGCGCTAATGAGAAGCGCAGCTCGCATGAAGGTCTAGATGAGAACACAATGGTTGTGTGCACACGGAGTGCGACCCAGCTTCACAGATTGTGCGGTGGGCTTCTGGCGATCTCGCGAGCTCGTAAAGTGATTGATGGCATACTCGCTCAATCAGAACCTGGGGTCAAAGAAGTGATATTTAACCAATCAAAGAAACGACATATGAACCAGCCTGAGGAAGAAACGATGTATGAGCTGTGAAGAACCTTGCAGGAGTATGAGCCAAAGTAGGAGGTATACTTGCGCAAAAATTGCATCCTGCTTAGACAGACGATACGATGTGTAAAGGGACTTGGGCATCTTCTCCGCATATGGACACTTGGAAACAGAGCGAAGATACCTTGCTGGAAGAGCCATCACTGACAGTAGTTTCATGAGCCTCGCATAAGTCCAGTAGGAACTGGGAGAGCAGAATGACGCTGAACCTATGATTGAAGTTCATGCAAACATACACGGCCGAGCGAATACAGATCGCACTTACGTTGTGACCAGATCTGCTAGAGCGCCATTGATCTGTCGAAGGTGGGGTCCCATCAGCGTGAGGAGGAGCGTAGTTGTGCATGAGACAGTGACGTACGGCTAGAACCAGAAACACAACGTCGAAGAAGTTGAGGATGGAAAGCACACTGTGGAGTAATAAATGGCACCTCAATACTGAGCCCAGTGAGTGGCAGTAGTCGAGTATACCAGAAATATGTCACACCTAAGTAGCCGACTATGAGGATGGTTCTCCGTGATTCTGAGGTTGCAACTCACCGTTTACAAGAAGGATCCGACTGTAGGACATTGTGTGGCACTCTCGACCATGGACGTAGACACCGTAGGTTCGACGTAGTGTGACGATCAGTGCAAGCAAGTCAGATACGAAGGATGCTATTCTGGAACCAATCGCAACTGCCGATGCGAATCCGTTAGACATGCTGTCCTGAAGCAGCGTTGGAGATCATGTGCGTACGACTGCGGGTTCACGAAGTGTCAGAAACTGACAATATGTTGCTGCCTTCGACTCACAGTTTATAAGTGTATAAGCTCATGTCGTCGTTGTACGCGCATCCGCCGAAGAAAGAGTCAAGCGTGGGTGTTGGTGTACTTGCTGTTGGCAAGTACTTGACGGCCATACCATGTCAAGACCATACTTGCAAGTTGCAGAGAAATATTTAAAATGACGCACCAGGTCGACGGCCGGAAGACATAGCCCAAGCATCAAGACTATGAGAGCGTACCATCGTTTTTTGTCGCTCAACGCATACACACGTATTGCTGAAAAAGCTGGGGGACTATATTCAGTGGGTGGTATCCCCTCGAAATAACGGACGGACCGGCGATAGCAAGAAGTGTGCAGGCATTCGTTATCGTAACGAGCCAGTTCAGGGAGCCACATCTGCCCAACGGTCAGTATTAGTTGATATGTATAGAATGACATAGAACCAGTGAACAAACGTCTGCGTAGGTACATGTGTCAGGGGTGCATGCACAAAGTTGACAAATTTGCACTGACCTCGAGAGTGCGATCTTTCCACGTCGACCGAGTTAAGATCATTGCCAAGCGATTGGCAATAGCCCCATAGCGCGCGGCAAGGTACAGACAAGTGGTACCGACATGACCACGGGACCAAATCTCGTGTACTTCCCTATGAAAGCTGAGCAGGGTATGGTATAGCAGCACAGCTATGACGCCGTTGAGTTTGCGATTGTCTGACTGCCCGAAACTCACTTGTTGCCGACGCATGGATATAGTCTGCTACGAGGCTAGAGGCCGTTAGCTGAATGAAGATTACTTGCGCAAAGGGACATACGACAGACTCTTCAACGAGGACCTGGGCATAGTAATTGGAGGAAGCGGCAGGCATGTTCGAGGTGGTGGGTGGATGGAGAAGTCTGAGAAATCTGGGGCCCTTCCTCTATCCCCAACCAGGTCGCATATATACATTTTTAAGTGGTGTCTACGCCTCAGTAGTCAGTCCGTACCCGAAGTGCGACTGCGGCGACGTTAGGCACGCTGAGCTGTATTTCGTACATCCCGGATCACAGCTGGAATGAAAACTGCAATTCATAGACCTCGTCATCAGCTTCCAAGAACGTTCATGTAGGAGATGAATCAGAGTATAAGTGAACAGCACCTAATCATATGGCTCCAGACCCTGAGCGCCGCTGCCAACGAATTTCATGCATCACGCTTCTGGAGGCAGCAGTACAAGACATTCGCCTTAGGAGGACTCCTCATGGCATATGCTTCTGCGCATGAGTTGCCCTATATCAACGACCACCAGGCTGGTAACGAGCTCTATAAACTTTGTTTGGACACAGAAGATGGCGTAGTGACTGAACTTACATTGTCCCCATTAATCATCGTCGTCTATCGCACTTCCGACAGTCAAACTCCCTCTCTCTGTGCTCAAAAATCAAGGCAGTGTCGCGAGCCTTTATGTCTTCAGGCTCGAGACAGAGAACGGGGTGGATTGAGCTAACTAATGTCCTATTCGAATGACTCAGGTACAAGTCGCTATCCCTTCTAGCGCTTATTTGTAATCAATTCCGGACACTCATGCCCGTTGCCGCGGCACAAACCCGAGGATGTCCCACTTAGAAACCTGACCTTCCAGCACCCTCAAAGTAAGGATAAATTTGGGATACATTCGGGATGCAACAAGATCGGATGGTATATGTGCACACACAGAATACGACTTGGAGTCAGGCACCCCGCACTGCCTCAAACATTCTAGCTGCGACGACGATAGCATCCTCAGATCGGCTGTGAGTATGTTCAGCGACGATAGGCATCTGGGTGGACCGGAGAAACCATCGTTCAGGGCCTACTCGTATCAGGCCACTTCGTACGTCCTATCAGCCTTAGATCATGGCCTCGTCCACTGCATTCTACTGACGCATCTCGTAGCAGCGTGTAGCCACGCTCGTGCGGCAAGCTTCTTTGTCGTCCCCTACGACAGAAGCGCTGCGCACGTTCGGGGCAGAAGTGCGTGTGAGGGACATCAAGGAAAGCGTAGAGATACTGTCGTTGGCCTTGAAGGGCGTCGATAGCCTGATCAGCGCGGTGTCCGGAGCACTCGTCCTGGACCAGAAGGGACTCCTGAGCGCTGCGAAGACGGTAGGGGTGCAGCGGGTCATCCCCTGCGATTGAGCCACCCCTGGGACCAAGGGCGTGCGACAGATCTTGGATCAGGTCAAATGCCTTCGCATTTCGCTAAGCTGCCGGGACAGCACTGATCACTTACGCGCCGGACAGAACATTGTCATCCACGAGTTTTCCAGCAGCTCCAGGTCCCGTTCACATTCATAGACGTCGGCTGGTTGATGCAAATCTACCTGCCATCACCGCAGCGGAACGTTGTCCCCAAGCACTGCAGAGCGTTTACCGAGACAATCAACGGGAAAGGGGAGGCCTAAGAATCTCGTAGCGGACTACAGGAGGATCAGGACATACGTAGCCCGGATTATCGTAGACACTCGCAAATTAAACCGGTCGGTTATCGTGTGGAGGACGAGGTAAGATAGCAGACGGCGCAGCAGCTGACAGAGCAGTATTCAGGGAAGGCGGATTTCATCCGATCTCGGCGCATATATGTGAGTGTTGTTTCGACTGAGATCAGGGAGAAACTGTGACATAGTAGCCTACATCGGTATATCTTGATGTGAAACAGGTCGACCGGGACTACTTCCTAACCGAGGCTGCTGAAGGGAGGAAGAACATCGCACAGGACCCATCGAAGGCGACGTTCGCCGATCATGTCGCGGTCTTTCAACGAGTACAAGAATAGTACGTACGTGTTAGAGGAGAACACTCTGGAGAACGCATACATGCCAACGGATCCAGTCTCCCCGCACGCGCGTAGCCCGCCACAGAAACTTCGACCTGGGCATCTCCTAGAATCTAGATGTGATCCTGGTCCCAGGAAAAGTGCAGTCTAGGCGTCCTTCGACTTCCTGGTATGTATCCACTCCACGGATTCTTCCGCGCCCTGGCATGGTTAATTGGCCTGGATTGGTTCTCTTCTCTTCCACCAGTGGCATCTTATTCTGGAACACCATCCAAGCTAGAAGCAGGAAACGCATGAGCGTCCGACATTGGGCTTCCCGTCGCATACACAGCATACGAGCACCCTTGAACCTTGCTCGGAACGTCGCGTGAGAGATACATCCGACCAGTGACGATTGCTCGATAGTATTCAGTGGAGAGCATGCGGGGCGAGATGGAGGCGTCTCTTCGTGAACTTCCTCATCCGTTGATATCGCGAAGGGGGCAGGGATCCAAACAGTTAAGGGTCGGGAAAGTTCGATCTCCAGAACTACATCCGATAACCTATTACGATCGGATACAGCGGCCAGAAACACATTGCGAACATACGAGTAGTGATCGTGAGCGGGAGCTGCGATAGCGTGCGAAAGAAGAGGCTACGAGTGTACGACGAGGAGCGCGTTGTTATGAGCTTCTGAAGAGTGAAGAACGTGGACTGGCGATGGGAGGATAAGACGAGGACAATGTTCATCGAGAGAGCCGAGCATCCTCGCTCTAGAGATCGATTTCGGGACTCGGAATCGCGGGATCATGACCGCAATGGTGAACCACGGTCGGAGCGACTAAAGAGTGTCCTGTGCGTAGCAAGCCAAATTCATGCTCCGATATACATGGGTGGGAGAGCAGATATGGACGCCAGTACAGGTGGAGGAAGCGAGGAGACGTGCAAGCATACACACGAAGGATACTGGGGAGTATCTTTCTTTCTGTCTGGATCCCGTTTATTGCCCTGCGAGCCTCATGATAGGCCATCAGTACAACGACTGACTACGAGTGAAGGGGTCAGGGTACGGCGGATCAAAAGCGAGCCAGCGGCACGTGCAAACTAGGAGGGTGCTAGGGGTACACCGGAAGCACGAGGAAATGACAGGGGCTGGGGAGTTTGGTAGTACGAGGACAGAGGGATGGAAGACGAGAGATGGGCGATGATCATATCGCCGGGGGATGAGAATGAGAGGACCTGGTATGAAACTTACGACAAATCGACAAATGAAACAAAGATGCTGACACGACCCGAGAGGCGCCACCGGGACGCATAGCGCCACTTGCCTCCCTCTCTCCTTGCGCTCGAGCTCGAATGCGAAGGTGCCCCGTCCAGGCTCTCATAGGCGCACTGAATGGTCGGCTTCTAGTTCGTCAGAATGCGCCTGGACAACGGGTCCTTGCCGCCACCCTTTCGTCAAGATGCTCCCCACGGACTTGCCCCTCCTGCTGCGCGAGTTCGACCGGGTGAGCGGGTGAGAGTGCGTGCGCAGATAGTCCGCAGTCATCACGTCGAGGGCCCCACGGGGCACGACGACGAAACGCTCGTCCGGACGCGCCGGGGTAGCTAGCTTTGCCCGACATTTATTCATACTTGCAGACGACACGCGCGCCTGGGGATGCGTCGACCATCGGGCTGCTTGCACGACTTTATGCCCGGGGACTGAAGCCAGATACGGGTCCGGGGTCCAGACGTCCGCTGATTGTAACCCGGAGCGATGGTGCGAGGTCGTCGTGCGGGCGGAGGTGGACGTGCCTTCGGACGAAAGTACGACTCAAGAATCCGCCTAGGCAATTGACATAAATGCAGGGTGTGTGTTCGTGGGCGGAGAACGCACCGTGGCTCGCACCAGGCACGGCGATATTGGTTGGGAGCGTGCGCGAGCGAGTCGGTTGTGGCCGGGCACGGTAGAAGGGACTCTCTTGGCGAGTGGTAGGACGAATATAGAAGATAGAGGAGGGTTGGGAATACCTCCTCTGGGTTGCTGTAGCCCAAACGTCACTATGACTGTTCGTTTATCCACTTGCTTAAGCCAGCCATGCGTGCTTGATAGAAGAATCGTCAAAAGCGAGGGGCGAAGCCACGAAACGTCATCAAACCCTTTGCCGCGACCTTTCGCCGTACCCAAACTGCGCTCGACGTCACCGGCACTGCGTTGAGTACGTCTGTTTCCAGATCAGGAGAGGGGAGCGTTCTGAGATCTGAATGCCGGCATGCGCACGAAGTCCCCTGCAGCATTGCTAGCGTCGACGCGACGGTGACGTCCATCCTGGATGCGCCCGCACAGGAGCTGGCGGTGAAAGAGGGGATGGCCGCACCTCGGAACGCCACGATCTCGGCTCGACAGGATGCAATGGGGGTAGCCACACCCGCTGCGAGAAAGGGACGAGGGGAAAGAGGGGCGACGAGGGGGGTGCTGGGGAGCTTTGCAGCTCGACCACCGCCCTTCGAGATCCAGTGTGCCTTCCTAGTCCCCCTCGTGAGCTGGAGCGGTAGGGTCCTGAGCCACAGCGGGGCACGTTGCGCTCCAGGCCACCCAAAGACCACGAGAGCGGGGGCAAGTGATCGAGCTCGAGTCCATCCTTGGGTCGCGCGACCTCTCGCGCTCTCGATCGGGCCTACTGGGGTCGCACGTCGAGGCTCGGAGTGGAGATGGAGTGGGACGAAGCAGAGCGCGGACGCCGAGCCCTGACGGAACAACACAAAGGGAGGGGGTCCCCGCTTCGGCCTCGCTGAGAACGCCAGTGATCATTTGCTCTGTTGCGCCCAGTGTGGGAGACGACGAGGATGGTCGTGCGACCGACACTGCACCAGGGCGAAAAGTCGTCCGTTGGGATTGGATTGGAGACGCGTCGATTTGTCGCCCTGGACAGCTGAAGGCCCGCAGCCCCTTCCCATTGTTCGTGCTGGTCCCCCTTCGTCCGATGTCGGCTCGCGGTCGGGAGCTGACAGGAATTCAGGTCTTGTGCTTCCTCCCGCTTCGGCTTCCCTGGAGGGAGACTCGGCTGCCCATCCTACGCGACGAATCGAGGAACGCGACTACGAAGCACAGAACACCGCAGTGTGGCCAAGCCCACAAACTCCAGACACCCGCGCGCTCCCGTACGTAAGCGCACTACAACTCGGAGGGGCAGGTGAGCACGCCGAGAGATCAAGTGACGGGAAGCGTGGACGTCTCAGAGCCGCGAGGCTATCACGGGGCTTCCGGATGTGGACAGTCGCTTCCTGGGCTGCAAGATTTCGACGGGGTCTTCGATCGTTTGGGGTTTGGGGAGACGCTGACTTCCAGGCAAGGTTTGACTGAGACGGGGACATGGGCGTCCGTGGATGTGTTTGATCCAGGGTTTGGTAGACGCCGTGCGCTGCACGAGAGTACGAGACGTGGGATTTCGGGAAAGGAAGGTCAGACGCTCGGATTGTAAGAAGGCTGACACGTTGCCGCGTACGAAACGTAGTTCACGCGTAGTGCGCGCGGAGGACGCAAAGGCAGAGGAAGGCTCAAAATGCACCTCTAGCGGAAGCATCGCGGGATGTTGACCAGCGTGACGAGCAGGAATCCGGAAGGATGTGCGAGAATGCGCTAGCAAAGGCAAGTGCGCAGACGAGACTTGAGGACAGACCGAAATAAAGCAAAGTACGTAACATGGAGTGATGGATGTATGTGGCCAGCGAAGAAGACGTTCTTGGTCGATAAGGGGAAATGAAAGCCTTGTGTTCGCTTCCGCGAAAGGGACGAGCAGACGTCATCATCGCGTGCGTCCAACCGAAATGAGCGGTGAAGATAGAAGTGCCGATATCGTAAAATGCACGACGTAGATGGATTGAGATGGGTGGGCTGTGGGCGGTAGGTAGATGGTGGTGTCGGCGGCCAGCGCGGAAGGGACGGTGCCATCTAATCACACCGCCTCCTGAGACTCGTAGCCTGCAGGCTCGCGGTAGACGAAGAGTACCACCGTGGGCCGATCATCGATCGCATCCAGACGCTATAGATGACAAAATGTCCGGTTGCAGTACCCGGGATCTGTTATCCAGGCGGCACACAGTGCCACCGTCGTCGCACCTAGGATGTCGGACAGAAGCTCGGAGTGCACTCGGACGGTCGCAAATAGGCATCGTGCCAACCAATCGCCGACTGTTCATCCGACGTTGGGTCGGGCGGCGACACCGGTCGGCGCTTGGATGCGCAGTGTCGCGACCGGTGACCGAGCGACGGTCATAGCACCAGAGCGGAGTGGCCGTTGCTTCGACCAGTTATCAGAAGGCTTTGTGATGCGCAGACCTTAGCCACAGAGACCAGACCACGGACTCGGTCGAGACGACGTTGGCTGCGTGCATAAACCTATGAGATCGTCAAGGTTAGCGAGAAGAGGCGAGAACACAGGTGCGGGGGAATGCGGGGTGGAGAGACGCGCTGTCCGTTGGGGCGCTTGCCCCGTGAACCTACGCGCTCGTGCGAGGTTGAGTAAGGCAGGCCGTTCATCACGCATCGCTGGAGTGGGTTCCCCTGTAGATGTGTCCCGTCTACGGTTTCCGCCGGCAAGTAGATATCCGAGAGTACGACATCGAGCATCTGAAAGACACGTCAGATGCTGAGCTGCCGAGAGGGCGGCACGACCATGACGTGGGTAGAACTCGAAACGACCAGTTCGTGTCCTGGGGGACGCGCCACGATGACATGATGGAGTCAGCTGTGTGGGTCCCGAGTCCGTGCCAGGGTGCGTGCGACCTAGGAGCTGGGCAGAGGGATGGTGGCGATTCCCATAGAGGACAGTTGCGATAGATGGGACAGGGGTCCTGTGCGCAGCCAGCAAGACGATAATCGCGTGGATCGCGCGAAGGGCGCCTCACGACCGCATTGGGGCACCTGGTGACCCGCGCAAGGCAGGATGGAGGAGAGACGCGTGGGCCGTGCGGGCGTGCGCGAAGGGCGAATGAGATGGACTTCGGTGACAGAAGGTGCGATCAGTGGAAGGCCCTGAGAAGTGTGCGAGCGAAATGGACCACGGGCGGTGCGGTGCTTCGACCAAGCGCAGTGTTCATGCCGGGCCTCCGTCCAACTGTGGATTTCTAAGTAGGTTTCGGTGCCTGGGAGACTTGCGCAAAGAGGTGCTAGTCAGTTCGGTGGGTGCGAACTATCGCGATGTAATTGCTGGAGCCGTTGGGTTCCAGGTCGTTCCCTTGGCCCATCCAGCCATTGAGCTACATTATCTGGGGTTATTTTGAGGACGGACCCTGGACGTGATTGGGGGCTGACTTTTGTGAACAGGGTGATTCTTGAGCAGCGCCACCGCGCGAGAAGGAGATG
This sequence comes from Dichomitus squalens LYAD-421 SS1, assembly GCF_000275845.1. Taxonomy (NCBI): domain Eukaryota; kingdom Fungi; phylum Basidiomycota; class Agaricomycetes; order Polyporales; family Polyporaceae; genus Dichomitus; species Dichomitus squalens. Next base: position 68,452 of record NW_006766949.1, on the reverse strand, counting down.
AGAGCGCGATAACTCACGGCTGATGATGATGTTTGTGCTCTAGCATGGCTGAGATTGGCAAGAGCGACGCATTGAGGTGAGCGTCGAGGATCAGCGGGGCGGGCCAGCGGAGGCGTATAAATGAGACAAGGACAATTAATTAGCGCCAATCAGAATATGCCCGAGGGCGATCGCGGGGCAATTGTTGGCAACTCCACTTAGCCGGACGGATAAGGGGTTATCCGAATACTTAAGTCGCCCGTTCGGAGCGGCATCCGTTCGTACTTGTCCCTCCACCACTCCGCGAGGCATCTGCCTCACCTCCCTCTGCGCTACTCAGCCCTACATATATACCCATCCCAGAACATACCCTCCTCCCCTCGTCATCGCCTGCGGCTTCTTCCCCGCTGCTTCTCCCGACGCTGCCTCTCCTCCCTTCTTAAGCGACTCGAGCTCTCGTCCACTCCGCTCAACACCCCACCCTGCTCTGCTTTCACCGCTTACACCTCCTCGATCCCTCACCCCATCAACACGACATACCAATGACAGAGTACGACTACTCTCCAGACGCTATGGAGCGTTACCAAGCAAAAATGGCCGGCGTAGGCAAGTGGGCCAACGAACAATCATACTGGCGTACTGGCTACACCAACCCCTTCACCCCCGAGGTGTCATCCCCATCCTCTGCTCCCCGGCCTTCCTCTCGTCCAGAGACTTCCTCCTCCCATCCGCGCCCACAACCCACTCGCTCGCGCACGCTCCCTGCCAACCTAGCCGTACCCGCCGCCAAGCCCGGTGGGTCGTCCGCGCACGGACACACATCCCGTGCCTTGGCTTATGCCCAAGCAGACCCTCACGCAGTACGCCCGTCTACGGGCACCCCTGCCCGCACCACCACCCGCCATCGCTCTGGTTCGCAACCAGCACCAGTAGATGTTCGGACCCCGTACCCGTACCCGGCCCCAGCGCCAGGCCAGAAAGTCGTGCAAGCCCCGCGGGGATCACCGATGGTCTACGCGCCCCCGGGCGCGCGCGTCATATACAAGGAGTACGATTACGTGCCTGGCAAGGCCACAGTCCTGCCTCCGGCACGGCCAGGCGAGCGTTTCGTCGTCGTGCCTCCTCCCGGCGGCCGCGTAGACGTAATGTCTGCGGACCGGCTACGCTCCTCCTCGCATACGCGCTCGAACTCGCGCAGCAGCGGGAGCAAGTCGTCGGGGAGCAGCCCGACGAAGCGCAGCGGCGACCCCCTGTTCAAGCGCATCCTCACCAACCTGAAGCCGAACATCGAGTGGGGCCACGACCGGGACAGCTCACGGTCGCGATCGAGCTCGAGACGGGAGGGAAGCAAGCTGCGTTCGGCGTCCCGGTGACGGTCGCCCGCGCCTCTCGGTTCGTGTCTGGTCTTCTCAGCATCATTGTTGCATTTCCCGTTCATCCTGCCCATTTCCCCATCCCTCGGCGACATGTCTGTTGTCCACGTCCCGGCCTCCATCCGCCCATCTCGCTTCCATCTCCCGTGCACCCGCTGGCTCGATCCCACGTTCGCCCCACCAAACCCTTCGTGTGTATGTTTTGCATGCTTCCTCGCTTCCCCTCGTCCGTGTCCCGGTCAATTTCCGTTTTCCCACCTCATGCGCACAATTACCGACATGCGCTTCGCTTTGGCAGCCACGCGCGCACACTAGACACTCTTCTTCACCGCTTTGACAGTGAGTTACGATTATCGTCCCGGTTTCGTTTACCGGACCGGATCTCGAGCAAGGACCCTCGGCTCTCTAAAGAACCCTTTGTCCTCCTCTCCAATACACTCTTTACTTTTTAAATGGCTAATATTAATGCGCCCCTCCTCACACACTCTTATCCTCTTCCCTCGTACACGATCGCAGTTCCCGGTTATGATACAAATAATCGCCACTGTCCCCGGCCACTGTATCCGATTGTTCGTAGGTTATCAGCTGTAGCCCTGTAGTTAGACTTGTCACGACATCATCACGGTTCTTTTTCTTGCTTGTAGATATCCCTCACGATACCAATGAATGTAACGCAATTTGAAACGACCACCAAGAAGCCCCCAATCAGATTAGCTAGAAGGCGCCCCTCGTCATATGTTGCAGCGACCTCACAAGGTTTGAGGGTGCTCGTATGTTCTGGATATGGTGGTGGTGGGAAGCGCTGTCGAGAACGTCGCGCTTCTAGCCCGGATACAGACCCAGGACGGAAGGGAAGATTGTCCGGATGAAGTTACTGGGGAGTATGACGGAGCGCGGAGGAACTTGCGGAGCGGATGTCAGGAAGGCCTGGACTGCGCGCCCTTCGGCTTGCTTGTGCGTATCGCAGGTGCGTACCTCCGAGGGGCACCTGCTTAGCTGCAGAACTCGGACGATCTGCGCTCGGCTTTCCGGAGCTCGGTCCTAGTGCCAGGCTTTCTGAAGTGCTGCGCCTATTATGAACGTCGGATTCATTGCGCATGCCAGCTGGAGGCCGCGATCAGCTATTGAAAGGGATTGAGTGGGCAATTACCCGCTTCGGTCACATCGCCTCCGGCGGGACGTTGGGCACGATCCCCCCGCAAGTTGAGAGGCGAGAGCATGCGCTCGCAGCTCGCAGAAAGGATGCAGCCAGGGAGCCTCGAGCCGGCAACTCGAAAGCTCTAACCTCTGCTACGGACAGCCCGCACACGCGCCCCTTGCGTCGCCCTCTCCATTCCCCGAGGACACGTGTATTCAAGTTGCCGGAAGTTGTGGTATTCTATAGGTCCACGCGCCCTCCGCGCCGACTCCTGTGCGGCAAACGCGCTCAGGGTCCTCTCCTAGCACGGAGATCTCAGGCTCGAGTCGCCGGGGAGTGCGCTGTGCTGGAACTCGAGGTCTGTTGAGATATGGGGCAGATGCCACACAAGACATCGGATCTCGATCGGGGCATCGGGCATGGAGTGCGGTGCGATGTCTGGACAAAGGGCGCAGTTGCGGTCTTGTTCTCCACCTCGGGGCGCTGGCCTGATGTGTACATGTGTAGTGCTGACGGAACCGGAGTGCGGGCTGAGGTATTTGTGCTAGTGCGAGGGATCGCGATCCGGATCGTACGGGGCGACTCGGTTCGGGATCAAAGTCGTCGTCGGGTCCATAGAAGCTTTCTAGAGGCATTGACGGATTTGTCAGCAGCGGCCTCTCCGCTTGCCACGGAAAATGGGCAGACCATACACACGAGGAGACGTCATATGTAGGGAGTGCCATTGCAGGAATAGCGGCAGGAACTGAGAGGACGGAGGGGAGGATAGGGGTAGTGTTTTCCGTATTTGGATGTGGCCTTGTTTCACAGTACGGGACGACTATGTAACCAGGCACAGAACCAAGCTTTGAGTTGGAAAGAGAGTGAGTGAAACGTACGTAAGGAAATGCCTACATGTGATTGCGAGAAGACCTATCTGTGGACACCACGAATGCGACGAGCTTGGATCTCGGAATGGGTGATCAGCGATGACTTCATGACCCGAATGCAATGGCATTTTTACCGTCCGAGGTTTCTTCTCGGATGTCAGATCTGCGACGCCATGATCAGCAGCTTTAGTCGCACAGTCTAAGAAGAGACATAGACCCCACATCTGCGGATCGTGGACGATACGGGGCTAAGCTCGCGGGCGAGACTTGGCTGTATAGATATAGCGACCGAGACTACATCTTTGGGGACTGCGGATCCGGTCTCGGTTTCGGTACGCTGATCTCTGGGGTCCTACTGTCCTGGCCAACGACATTCCCTTAGCCTCGGAGATATCGCCAGCATTAGAGTCGAGGGCCCAGGCCCTCTCTATCCGCCTTCAAAGGTAAGCCTAGGTCGATAGCTGATGCCCCCAACGCTAGCTATTGGGAACGATTGACGATTCTTCACTGACATACTTCTATGGGGGAGATAAATTTCGGTGGCTGGATCATAAGCCCTTACGATTGATCATCCTGGGGTATGTCGCTGCTCTATGGTGACTGACTCTGCGGGGTTCGTGCCCCAGACCGCAGGCCGACCTGATCCATCGAACACAAGCCCAGAAAATTGCGATACCGAGGGTTAAGTCATATGGTAGGGAGCAGGGAACGCATCTGTGTATTGATGACTTTCAGTGATCATGGAGGAGGATTATCATCACAAGTGTCATACCTTCGCAACATGCTGCACGGGGTTTTGCGACACCAAACTGGTCATGCGACCAGTGTTGGTGGTGATCTCTAAGTGATGGAAGGTCCACAGTCAGGGAGCGAAAAGCCTTTGGTGATACTTCTGCATGTTGGAGGACCCGCATGCATGGATCGAATGAGAGTCAGTGATGACACGTCCGCCCACAAGGAGCCCCTTCAAAATGTGCTGTCAGGCTTGCTCCGGCTTGTAGCATCGTCGTTGGCCTTCGCGGGAGTTGGCTTCTGCTGTTGTATAGCGCAGGCTTCACCGTGCGTATAAGACTTGAGGGCTGCATACCAGTAACACCCACACTGTCTGACTGCCCATGTTGTTGGAGCAGTCGAGGAAGGTGCACACTGTGCGCGTCTCGCGGGGTCTCATGGAGATTGGCTGGGAGTGGCCGGCCGGATTTTGCCGGAAGTGATGCTTTCCTTAGCTCGGGCGTCTTATGGGGAAAGACCTCCATTTACCGACCATCACCGTTGTTGGTTTTAGTCCACCGAGGCTGTACTTCATGCAATATGTACTACATGTATGAAGCTTCTCATGAGTACAAGGTAAGCCTGCTATACCCTCACAAAATACCTCATTGCCTCGCCTCTGATTATCGTCTCATGCTTTCTCGGAACATATGCAGACACTTATTCCATGACACTGTATATCCTCCATTCCTCTCTTCTGTTGGAGACGAATGAAGCCGCTCTCTGTCCTCGCTCGAGGCGTCTTTTCCCGTTAAGAGGCACTCAACTTCCTTGTTTTGTTCAGGACGAACCGTAAACTCCAGCTCAAGGCCGCATCGTGACAGCTGCAGCACGGGTATCAGGTTTCACCTCTTCCTTAGGTCAGACCCGCGTCTATGCCTAGGACAAGGTACTATAGTCCCTCACGGTGTGCATCGGCGCGCATAGCATGTGAGCGCCTCGATATGGTGATTGCAACCACCGGCATCGTCTTCACAGACGTTCGTGAGACGGTTGAACTCACCATGCGTCGTGTTCTCCTCGTGGCAACTTCAACAAATGGCAGATCCCATGCCTTTGCATTGTCTCGAGGCATCTTGTATTCGTCTCAAGGAACAGTACGTCAAACCTTGGTACGCATCAATGTATATGCACCAATGTTTTACTGGCTTTTTCGGACGGAGGCAGTACAGGCTCTATCACGAACCCACGCGGCCACATCGCGAAGTACAGGATACAGTGGCCCATCAAGAAAGACGTGCAGAAGTGCATATATGCGCGACTTAAAGACAGCAAGTCGGTATACGACGCACCGTATGGGCTCCTCCTGTGGTTTGATCCAACTTGTCGGACGACGTTGCGCGCGATCGCGCCCCTCGAAGGTGGCAGGACCCTCGGCTTCCGGCTCCCCTCTTTGTCGAGGTAAGTAGATGTTGGCGGTTGGGATGCTTCTTCCTTACAACTCACCAATGCTTGGCATGTGGCTGCCGCATGATAGCTTCCCTAATCGGTCGCAATTGGACAGCCCCCTCGGGTCCTGTTAGTCTGCAGCAGACGTAGCAACGCCGTCCATGTAGCTCGACTCCCACCCCTCTATCATCGCGCTGTTCTACGCCACATCGCCCGATGGGGAAGGCCGGGCCTGAGGCTGCGAAGGTTGTTTCTATTCTGGCCGCTAGCACTCCGTCACACCTCCTTCACCAGAAGCCGCATGTTCGATCGCCTCGCCCGCATTCGAGCATCAAGCACCTCGTTGTGATAGACCACACTCTCCGACCACGCCGAGGCGTTTATCTTGACGCTTCCTCTTATACGTCGCGATGCCTGCATGACCTTCGTTGGCTCCGCTGCTCTTCCTCTACCAATTACCGTCTCTCTTCCCTCGTCTTGTTCGTCCATCGACAACTGAACCGTCGTCGGGCCCGCATCAACCAGGACCTCGGTAGCTACTTTGAATCGACGCGACCCGATAGGGCAGTGCTAGTACAAGACGCGGTCTGTTTGCCGATATGGGTCCACTACCACCCGCCTCGCTAATGCTCACGTTCATAACACTCCTGTCTCACGTCCTATCGGTCAAAGTGCCTCAGTTCCTCTCACTTCGTGGCTGCCTTTACCGCTATTAAGAATTAGTGTGCTATAGTGAGTGCAGTAATCTTGAGGATGCTTTCATGAGGTCTGACTTGGACGGATGCTGTTTGTGTGCCACTCAGTGATGCGCACAGACGGTTCCAAGACAATGCGCTCCGCATTTGGTCGGTGCCACCCGTCGAACTTTCTTACACGTTCCGGGTGGCACTCTCGAAAATCAAGCGCTTGTGCGCCTGAGAGCCTCGTGTATGGGTAAGTACGCCCACAATCCGCCTCGTTCCCCTTCGCTTCCCCCTCGTCGCTGCCTCTAAGGGCGCGCTCGTCGGGCTAGGGGGATCGTCCCTCTTGCGCGCGCGTTTCAGTGGCGTGTTCAAAAGGGTGGGTATATTGCCCACCCGCCGCCCCTCCCCCCTCAATTGTGCTTGTCCAACAGGTTCCAGATCGGCGCATTATAGAGCTCGTCGCACGACGTACCATCTGTCTCGGAACGGTCAGCGCGGTAGACCAACGCCCGGGTATCATCACCACCTTACACTCGTCGTTGACATCGGCCTTCTCCAAGTATTCACACCGCCTATGCGCTAGCCGACCTTCGGAATTGAAGCAGTTGCTTAGTCGCCTGACGGTCTGCCTCCTTTCATGATACTCTGCAGCATCATGCTCGTGCTAACCTCTGCCTGAAAGCTGGGCAAGTGCACGGAGCTGACATACAATGTTCCTCTCCATCGTCACTCTTCAAGCAAGCACCTTGGTGGTCTGATCGTGTTGGATGTCTGACGTGGACACATTGGTGGTGAGTTTTACGCCTACTCCTCTCGCATCCAGTGGGTAACCTCAGAGTTTCTATACAGACGTGATGGTACTGATACACAATGTGGATTCGAACCTACGTCTGAATTCGATCGTCTTTCCTCGACTATCCAACATACGTACATCCCCCTGCGACGTGCCCTCGCCTACTCTCGCATCCCGATCACCCCAGTTGGCATCTCTCATCGCCTAGACTCGTTCTCATACATGCTCCTGGCAGGGAATCCTCGGAACGTCTGCCCCATGCTCTGGCGGGCATGGGACCGATGCCGGGCACGAGGCAAGCTTTATTTCTCCGCTCCCGCTACATCCGCAGCCGCCCGCCCGTCCAAGAACAAGGGACGGTGTCGTACCATTCCATCGTCGATCGATGCGCGTTCTAGACGCATGTTGTCCTCCCATCTCCGTCTCTTGGACTCCGCGAATACATCCTGACAACGACAGGCTCGGGCGCGCCCCACCGTGCCCTTGTTCATCGCGCGCATCGCGATCGTCTGTGTGCCGATGCCTTGTATTCCATACGTGCGTCGATTATCGCCCGTGCGTTGCTCTTGCCGGATTGATGCTCGTGTGCTGGCGGAGTGGAAGTCGCCTCCGGAGATTCAGAGAATGCTCATGGGAGGCTCCTGATGGAACGTCGACACCGAGCGTATGTCTTTACGCCTCTCCCTGCGCGCCCGCGATGCTGACATAAAACACAACTTTACAGCTTTAGGGAATCATTGACATTGGAGACGCGGGCGGGAAAGGCCGGGCACGATGGCCGCGTGCTCGCGCAGCGCGGCGGAGGCCCGTCCGGGCTTTCAATCACGCCTTCGTCCCGTTCTGGGTCCGCGGGCTTTGGCACCAGGAACGCAGGCGCCAATTGGCGGGCAGAGTTACGTCCGGCAGGCTTCCTGTCCGCATGCACCGTGCCAAAATTGGGGCGCAAACAGCGTCCGGACTCGCGGGATCGCACGACAGTCTCACAGATCGGGCAAACGTACTCTATTCTGAGCAGATAACGGTGCAAAGCGCATGCGAGACGTGCTGGTAAGTAATGGTAGGTAGGTAGACTCCGTGTGGGAAACCGATGCCAGGCAGGCGGGAAGAGGGAGAAGTATTTACAGAATAAAAATCCGGGACGCGAAAATAACCTATCGAGGTAAGTGTGGATGTACGGCCAATGGTCCCGAGTATACGACGTTGACTACTACACCTCCACCAGAGCAGGCGGTCGCCACCAGAGGGCGACCGCACATAATTGATACAGAGCGGCGCGTCGCCGGGGGTGATGATACAGTGTTATACAGATTTGACGGAGCGGAGACGATAATCCAAGACAAGCAAAGCGCAAGCAGTGATTAGATGACGACCTCACCTGCAGAATGCCGAAGGGGTGGGATGAAGGTGGCGGAGACTGAGCGAGAGGCCACTGGACGAGACAGCACGAGCGGGATGAGATAGCAATAAACAGAATAACGAGTGGTAAGTGCGGCGCGCGAAAGGAAGCGTTCCCTACATCGCGAACGTGGACACGGATGTCAGGTAGGTCGGCGCAAAGGCGGCGTCCACGGAGGCTTCAAGCGCCTGCCGCCCGTAGGAGAAGAAATCTCCCTTCGGCGGGACGCCTCCGAAGTCCTGAGTTCCGTACCCCATGTCAATGGAGGCTGGCGTACAGTACGTGGGTACGCCCGCGGGATAGAGTTGTGTCCCTTGCTGCTGAGGTAAGAATTCCGCGGACGGATCGAATACGTCGCTCAGTGTTTGGTTGAAGCAGGATTCCATGACCGACGTGGGATCGCAAGGGGTGTGTACCATGGAGTAGGTCTGGGGCGTCCCAGGTATGCTCGACAGGGGGGATGACGAGGTAGTCCAGCTGTCGGTGTCCATGAAGGACGTGTCGACGGTCAGGCATCGGGGATCAAACATCTCGGTGGCAGAGACGTAAGATTCTTGTGAGTCCTGTGTGTATACCTCGTACGTATTCCGCTGATCGAGCGGATCGCAGGCTTGGAAAGACATCGCGGGTGTCGCGTCGGCGCTGTCGAAAGAGAATGTGCTGAAATCCTACAGGCGATCGTCAGTGATGGCGCTCAGATGTGACGTGAGCACGAAATGGCGCGCAGACGCTCTACTCACAAATGAAGGATTGGTGGGAGGGAGCGAATAGATTGTGGTGGGAGAAAATGGCGACGAAGGAGAGCTATAGAAATCGCTCTCCGTATCCGCCTCCGAGGGGGGTGAGGGAGTCGAACACTCATACGCCGGCGACGAGCGCGACGCCTCGGGCTGGGAACTCGAAGAACGAGCCTTGGCCTTGCGCGTCGAGGGCGGAGACGCTTCCTCCTCTTGTTTGACGGAGGGAGGATGCGAGTGCTCGGTGTCGGGCGCAGGGGCGGACGAGGAGCGACGATAATGACGAGCAGTAATGGGAGCCTCGAAGCGAGTGACGACCTCAGGTACGTGATTCTTGTCGAACTCCTGGATGGCAGCGTCGAGGTCTGCGCCCTTCTTGCCCTCTATAAGCAGCTGCGCTATCTTCGCGCAGCGCTTTAGGTCCTTCGGCTCGACTTCCCTCACCTTGCGCTTCTCCGTCGGGGTCTTCCCCTTCGTGTGCAGCGGGCGGAAGGCATACTGCGGGAACTTGCGCTTGTGCTCGTCGAGCGCGACCTTGGCCTTGGCATGCCAGATCTGACGCTCCTCATGAGGTAGGTTTTGCCAGGTGAGACCAATGATCTTGGATAGCGTGCTGTGGTTGGTCTCAACCTCGGAGGAGACGTGCTGGTTCTTGATGAACGAGGAGCGGAAGAGGATGAAGGCGTTTGGAGGGCGCGGGATATGGTTCTCGGGCTTCTTCTTCGCGTGCGCGGCGCGGCGTGTTGCGGTGCCGCCTTCGCTCGCAGGGAAGAGAAGCGACTCCGCGTTGGACTCCGTAGGGCTCGGGGGATCGTTGAACGTGCCGGGGGTGACATTCGGGGCGAACGCGATGCTTGTCGCGGCGGCGGAAGGATCGACTGACAAAGTGGAAGTCAGCGGGGGATCTGGATAGGCACGTTATCAGTCACAGATGCGTGTAGGCGGCGACGATCACGAGCGATGTGCATACCTTGGGCCGCGTTGCGCTTCGCATGACGAACGCGTTCAGCAGGCATGGCAGAGCGACCGAATGCGGCAAATGTTCACGGATGTGCTGTGGACGGAGAGGGGAGTGACTCGAGAGCCGGGGAAGTGATGGAGGAGGGGTGTCGCAAATAGAGAATTGGTGGGAGATTACATACATCTTATAGCGGCCGTGAGGACGAGGGTGCGAATGGGCCTCCAACTCCGAAAGCGTGGCGTTTACGCCGTGGACGCTTACCCAAATCGTCGGCGGAAGCACTCTCGCCAAAGCCTGGCGGGATTTCTTGCCAGATAAGCATGCACTGATACAGAATCCAGGGCCCGCCGCAAGGGACACAGCTGACCGCCAGGTCACGGACGCTGGTGCGTACCGCCCGGCCGATGATATTGCTCGTCCAATTACGTATCAGCCAGAGGCGCATGTCCCCGGTGAGAGTCGCTGTCCTCGACAGCTTTACTCTTGCCCGCGGCATTTGACACACTCTCCCTGCATCTTCCTCTACTCACGTTGCGGCGGGAGGCGCATGGGGAGGCCAGGTAGATAATGACGATTGGGGTGCGGCTGATGAAACGACTGGGTCCATGTTGCGCAAGCCGCCATGCTCTATTGAGGAGTCGTTGTTCTGTTCTCTAGTTCGTCTTCTTTTTCGTTCACAGGCGCCACACGCACACGCACATGTGCGTAGCGATGGCGATCCCAGCGTCCCTACATTTCGGACCACGCAGCCTTGTAAGTTGAGGGTTCTTGCGTTAGCGTTGCAACCTGCTGCCAATGCAACCTGAGGCGCGTCGATCCCGCCTTCGCGGCGGCCCTGGGACCAGTGCAGCCTGCAGGCTCGCTACCGCCAGAACCCTCGGTTACCTTTTACGACCGTGAGATCTGGCGAAAATCAAGATCAGTGCTAAGCTAACGGAAGCAAATAATTATCAAAGATTTGGCCCCGATCTCCCGCGTCCCTGGCGGGACGCTAAGTATTCCCCAAGCACATCTGCTCTCCTTCGGAGGCCAGTTCGGTCATCGTCCACCCCATTCATCGCAACGTCGCGCTAGCAGCAACACAACGCCTTCCCTTCATGTCCTGCCTTCCTGCCGACCCATGGCGGATCGGCCTTCTAGCTGGTGTCCTGGCGTCATGCCTTACGCGATGCCCGGATCCTTTTGCGTATCATCAGCTTGGAACCGCCCAAGAATGTCTTCGAGTCCTCTGATGTCGACTGATACCCCCACACCTAATGTTCAACCTTGCTGGACGTCTATGCAGCAGCCGACTACCCGTCCGTCATTAGTCCAAGATTCGGACTTCGTGGACGTTTTCATCACTGTAATTTCAGTCATCCTGGGGCTGCCGACGTCCACTCGGGCCTCTTACCACGCCGCTAATCACGGCTGGCACAAAGTATGAGAACATGCACTTACCGCCAGGTACCTCAGAGCGCTCGATCAACAACTCAAAATATTCAATGAAGGATTGACGCCGATGAGGGCGCCCTTCGAAGTTCCCTTCGCTGGATGAAGCGGCAGCGAGGATAGACAAACCGTTGCCATACTGACTTCTGCGCTACATTCTAGCGCACGGTGCACAATACAACTGCGCCAAAGTTGAAAGGACAACATCCCAGGAAGATTCGTCCGCTACGACGACGGATACCTCCTATAGACCTGAGGAAAGGACAGGCCCAATCATGACGCACTGACCAGGGTGGAGAATCCGACCGGTGAGACTCTCTGCGTGCGTTGGTGTACGCACGAGACTTGGGAGCAAGAGTGCTTCGCGGATGATGGCTGTGACTGTCCGCTGAAACTTCTGCACTCTCCATTAAGTAGCGGTACTCCCACTCTTCAGCCGCTCCGTCGTAACGTCGCTCGCTGGCGTCCTCTGCTATCAGACAGATCAGCAGAGGCCTACGGAATCCCTTCTCAACTGGCCGAAGACTCACCAGTGCGCTAGAGCCTTGGGAGCACAGCGCCCGATCCAGGCAACCTTGTTTGTTGCGAGGTGCACGGACAGGGTCTGCGGTGCGGGAAGTCCTTCTAATGGCTGCGCCCAGCATCTAACCTGATAAGTCAGGAGTCTGAAGGTTGGGCTTTGGTCATCAAGAGAACACAACGGGCGGGGGCAATAACCTGGACGGAGCGGCGGCGCTTCTCGCGACGCGTGATTGCATTCCAGCGTGATTTGGCCCACCTGGCATCCCACTTCTGTAGGCGCACCGAGTGGGATCCGGGCATCTGCACCGGAGATGGGCCCGATAACAGCCGAGAGAGCTCAGAGGGACGGTGCGCTCCCACAATTTTCAGCCGTAAGATCGCGCGGGCTTCCCGAAGAGGCGACGTCAGTCGTCTTCTGTTTGGGGCTTCGCCCGCTTACCGTCGTATCATTACTTCATCTCTGGTGCTGCCCTGAGGATGGGAGGACGCAGAGGACTGGAAGCGGAAACACGTTGCACGCAGCGACCGGACGGGCAAAGTCGATGGAGGCATTCTTGCCTTTCTGGGCCTGTACGGACCTCCAGCTCCGCGCAACGTGTCCGTCCGGGCACGTGTGCGGGACTGATGACTGTAAACTGTGCTGGCATCGCCTTCTAGGCATCTGCCAATCCCGACGCCAGCCGACTTTCCTCTCCGCTTGGGGTATTGGGTGTGCGTATTCGACAGCGATAAGCACCGCAAATCCCAGTCGGGGAGCGATTAGGACGAACAAGAGGCTCACCTGTCTCGCGGAGCCCTCCATCGCCCGATAAATCAATTTACCCATCCACATCCAAGCCGATCCCGCGACACTATGCTACCCCAGTATGTTGAGTTCGTCGTCCATTAATTCGTTAAGGCCAGGGCAGGTCCGAGGGCGTGATGGAGCTGTCGCGCAACTGACGGTGGAACTCCGCCATCACCCTCGTCATCGCCTCCACCGTCTTTCATCGGCGTGGTCTAGGTCATCGACGGGGCTGAAGGTCATGTGGGACGCGTCGTTGTAACGTTTTGGCGAGCCTGCCTGCGGACGCGTCTAGAATAGGGTGTCCACTCAATGGTTGAGTATTTCCAGCCTCATAGGCCGTGTAACTCACAGGCCATGGGTTTGCAACAGGGCGTAATCGCCCATGCATTGCGGAAATGAATATGTGCGGCCCTGTGGCGAGCGAGCGCAGCATCGAATCGAAACGTTTCTGGAAGAGAACAGGACTGGTCAGTGTGTTGGTGCGCGTGGTGAAGCGGTCCGGAAGAGACACACCGGCAATTTGAACAGCCTTAACTGACAGGCCCACCCAGCGGGCATCGGCTAGCTCGGTAGACGGCCAGCTTGTGTCTCACTCAATCTCTCGAAGAGCAAAGTCCTACTTGGAATGGGGTGGGACTACGCATCAATCAGTGGATAATGACCCGGCGCGGCCTGTACCGCATGTTGCGCCTGTCCAACCTCCAGGAAAGGGCAAGTGCTGCACGGGCGGGCGCGGTGCGCGCGTCGTAGGCTAGCAGTGATGCGGCTTGAGTACGAATCAGCGGAACATGAACGTGAGAAATTGAGTACACGGCAGGGAATCGGATGTTTTCGATTGGAGAAAAGTCAATGAAATGGGGACGCAAAAGGCAACAGCCTGTCGTTTTTCAATGACTTTGATCCAGAAACGCCACATATTCACGGATTGTTTGCCTCGCGCATCCCCTTTTCAGAGACTTCTCTCCAGCTGGAAATATCCGATTCCCTGCCGTGGTAGCACGACGAACAACGTCCGGCGCAATACCTTATGCGACAGTGGTGGTTAGTCCAGCGAAGGTTGCATGTGGTCCCAGATCGACGGGCAAGATGGGCGACGCGTGGCATGCCTGCGTTCCCGGACGTCAATACGCGTGCATCCGAGGGTCGGTTTGATGGTATCTCACCTGGATTTCGTCGTCCCTTGGGTCTGAGCCCCGTATGTCCTGAACGGGTACATCGATTTCGACGCCTCCACTGTCATCAGCACTGTGGTTGCGCACCTACAGGAGAGTAGGATCAGGGAACGATGCCGCAGGCACTACGAGCTCGACGTCTCGCACGGTGGGCGGGCACATCCGGACATCACAGTATTATCCACAGGTTGCGAAACTCTGTAGCACAATTGGCCTCTGTACCAAAAGGGCCACGCGAGTCTCGGAAAATCGCTTGATTGTAGCACCAGAAGATCTATAGGTGTATGAACTCACGGGACCTACACAATTGCGAATGGGGAGGTGGTCCGTAACCTTGTATTCAGCAAGATACTGTCGGCCTGGTAGCGGTCGAGCGCCACTGCTTCCACACATGCAGCTGCATGCCTGATGGCTTCGTTATCTGAAATACAAGACCAATGTTCTATGGCAACTCGCTCGGAAACAAAGCTTCGGTTGGAGTACGCGTGATGAAAAGCGACAAAGGCATCGTCACTGTTCAGATTTCCTCGAAATATCGCTCGAGACGGACCTGTGCACCAGTGGAACCGTAGTGCAGGTACACGGAATGCTGCAAGGAAGCGCAACTTGCGGTATACCTGCGCTACGAGCCCACGCTAAGACCCGGATTTTAGGTTGCAGCCCTCATATACGCTGCGATCGGACTCTCACTCACGAAGATTATCGAACTTATAGCATTGCACGGAAAGGTCACGCTGGCAAGGCTAATCGATGGTGTCAAAACAGAGATGGGACACAGAGGTTTTGATGAATTCGCACCTCGATGAGACCCTCGTCTCAGTACAATCGTTGAAAAGTGTCACCGTTCGCATCATTTCGTGTGAGAACAGAACCATTGGCGTCATTCCTATATCAGAAGATGTATTCAGTACTACGCATAGGAGACGCATTGAGGAGTGACCAAACGGCAATGTCTAAGTTGGACAGTGACATGCGGTCCGGGGGTGAAGAAAGACAAGATTCTCGAGACTCATATTCTCCACGGCAAGGACTCGTCTCATGCACGCACCATAACGACAGCATCTGCTTCAATCTCCACCAGCATGTCTGACGAGACGAAGCGAGAGCCAACAATCATCGTCGCCGCCGGACCGACGTCTCCAAGAACGTCCTTCAAAGCCTGCCCAACCTTGCCTGTATCCCGATCTTCCGCTACAAACATCCGCACACGCACGATATCCCCCTTCCTCCCACCTAATACTTCCACAGCCCGCACGATCTCGGAAAAGATAGCTCGCGCCTGGTCGTAGGCAGATCCGGGGTAGCGGAGCTCGCCAGAGGTCGGGTCGATGGAGGTAGTCCCGGAGATGAAGATGAAAGGACCCTTCCGAACGGCTCTGGAGTAGCCGAACTTGTTCTCATACGGGTTGTTGGTAAAATGACGTTGCATGGTGAGCCCGTGAAGATGTTGGGGGGACAAAGCAAGCTGCCCTCAAGCCTTTGGACAGGATCCTATCATCCGCGATGACTCGACCTCACCCGGACCCAACAAACACCTTCAAGCCGTTCATCGGTTCATCCACAAACTGTTCATCCACAGACTCATGACCGAATACTAGGAGGGACAATAGCAAGACAGGGGATGAGAGCTGAAGACAAGAATCGCCTCGACGTTGCGGCATGCTGATGGTCATGGAGACGGAATTGGGCGCGCGCGCGGCGGGTGGTGCGGCCAGGCATCTACAATCGACGCCTCCGACATGATCGCTGGACTCTCCGCCCGCCACAACGCCTCAGACGACGACCAACGCTCATAAAGGCGCGATGGCACAACGTACAGGGAATCTGCTGTATTCGGACCGGCGCATCGAATGCGGCAACTACGGTCAGCGCTCAGGTGGACTCTGCCTCGTGTCCTTCTCGTTCTTGCATCTCTCTCCTCGACGCTTGAGCATCGCTCCTCGCCTTTATCGTTGTCCATCTCCTCAGACTGACCTCAGCTATGGGCCAACGATTCGACGACATGCCTCCGCTCGTTGACTCTCAGGGATCCGCACCCATGATGATGAATAACCCAAATCCATGGCCCTCGTCCTTTGACTCCTTTGGCCACATGCCCGGCGCAGCACAGCCGCAGTCCTGGAGTCCGGGTCCAGCTTTCATGCAGCCCCCACAATGGCCAGGGTGGGAGTCACAAGCACAAGCGGGCAGCACACCGATGTCCTGGGGGACGTCCATGTCGTCCACACCCGCAATACTCGCAGCGCCCATGGCGGTGATGCCGCCAACGTTCGGTGTCGGTGTCCACACCGATGGCTGGCCGCGCCCACTCGCATCGCGCGAACCGGAGACCAACAGTAGCCCACCATGGAAGAACTACGACGACTCCGATCAGTCGCTTGCGCCGCCACGATCGAGAACACCGCTGTCGCGGAGCGCATCCCTTTCTTCGAGCCCATCCTCGTTCTCACTGGGGAGCGGCTCCCTCTCACGCAAGACGTCGATAGTGCGCGGGCGTACTGCCGAGGCTCTCAAACATCCTCCACGGGAATGGAGGACAGACTTTTCTTTGAACGGAAATATATTCAGCGGGCTGCTTGGAGCCCGTAATCGCTCGAGATCATTCGGTGGCGGGGGAAACGGTGAGTGTAATCAATGCCATTCTTCTCGGTACGGGCACCTTGGTTGTTTCTCTAGTGCGCGTTCTGGTGCGAAGTGTTGCCCTTTGTAGGCGACAGTTTGCCCTCGTCGTCTCCCGCTTAATTGCCATAGATCTAGCGACTTCTCAGCCCGATCCGCCCATCTGTTCAGTATTGCAAGTGCCCGTTCTGCTCCATAATACCGCCGCTAACCCGTCGTGATCCTCTTCCGCATCACAGAGCCTAAAGTCACGCTACACCCATACATTCGGTATACGGGCCTAGCCAAACCCCCAATGATGCTCGACCTCCGCGAGTCCCCGAACACCATCCAGTTCCGCGCGCTCAAGGACCGGCAGTTGACAAGTTGGGACATGATGCGTTTCGTCTGTGAGCCGCCCCTGCAGCACATGCGCTTCTACCACGCGCACCTGCCGTGGTACATCGACGTTGAATCGCAGAACCCGGCCGGGGTGACGCTCTACGACATGTTCGCCACCATCCACATGTGCATGATGACACCGATCGAGAACGCGGACTACTACAACGTCGAGATGAACTCCGAAGCGCGCGCGCAGGTCGCAGACGCGTGGGCAGCACGGTGTCGGACGGAGGGGGAGCGACAGCAGGGCATCAGGCGTGTCGACTATCTCATGGGGCGGTGCATCATGGAGGGTATTCAGAAGGGCAAGGATGGAATGTGGGAGATACGGACGCGGAAGCCAAGCCCGTCGTGACAGTCGTTGTATTTGGGTTCTCAGGAGATCCTAGGTTGCTGTGTCGGGAACAATGGGGTATGTGTGTTCGTGGGTACGTCGTTCAATCTGGGGAAAGTAGAATGAGAGAGAGGAAGTCGTTCCTGCTCCCGCTCACCTGTGCATCTTCTTCGTAGATGCTGAAGTGAAGTGAACTCAAGTAGCCCGATTTTTGCATGCTATATTTATCACGTGTAGCCGGTCTCAAGCCATGTACATGTATTCTGTGTAAGATTCCTGCTGTTTCTTTGGACGGCTCTGCTACCATACCATATCCTCCAGTGCACGCAAATGTACCATACATTCAAGAACGGTGTACGTGCGCTTGCTGAAGTATCAATCGCCTATCAAAAATAGCTCGCTCGCAAGTCCATAACGACACGGCCGCAAGGACAGATCAGCATAGTAAGGTGTCCTAATTTCGCTTTTTGTCGTAGTTGATATTGCAATCATTCCGAAAACGACGACTGCTTATTGTACGTTGTGTAAAACGGACAGTGTTGCATCCTCGGCTGCGCTGACCCTTCTATTCCGCAAAGGCCTGGACTTAATGCTGTGCCGTGCACTGATTCAGATTGTGTAGTGCCGTACGATCTCATTTCCATGCTGTGATAGAACCTGATATTACGAAGATGCCGTGGCATCGCCATTCTCCGACCACACGTGTACCACGAGCTCATATAATCCATCTTATAGCGCTCCCAAGCCCACATCGATTTCCTCCATCTCCCCCTTCTTCATGAGCGATAGGCATCCTTGGGACATATACGCCGACAGCCTCTTCCACCTCGGCTTTGGGTATCCTCTGTGGAAGCCTGATCCCGCGCCAGGTTGCGGAGAGGTTGACATCGGTGATGTCGGATGGCTGGAGAATGGCGAGTTTCACAAACTTTTTAACACCACGAAGGCCCCCGACGATCCTCAGCCGAGAGGCATTCCCGACGGCTACAGAACATTCGATGTGGAGCGTGCGTTTATTCATGGGCCCCGGGAGGAGATCCAGCAATCCGTGCTATGCAGCCGGAGCATTGAACGTCTTGACGCATCGGCAGGCTTAACCGCAGCCCCCTCATCATTACCTAGGTATGTCGAGCCTCAGATACGCGTGTGGGTGATTGACATCTTGCGCTGTAGCCCGGTAACCCCTGTCTCTGCCTCTACCAGTTTCACATTCGAATGCTCTGACGACTCTGGCGCGATGCTTGTTCTGCATCCCTCTGCCGTCTCCAAGGACATCAAGTCCAGGAAGCACGTCGTTGCCTATATTCAATCGCATTTTCCTGAATGGATGGAGTTTGCGAACGGGAGATTCGGACTGGTACTCAAAGATGAGCAGCTCATGTTCGTATGCGGGACGACCAAGACCAGCAGATGGGCTGTCGCCGCCTTTCATGGAAGTTACTGCAAAAAGCAAGGGTCAATCTCTGCTAACCTCAGCTCCACATTCGCGTTCGACTTTTCCCTGGCTATAGCGAACGTCCAGCTCCCTGCGGCCTTCTACAGAGTCGGTCCGCCTCAGAATGGCACCCACAGCTCAATCCCCGGACGAGCTATGTCAGACGTAACCAGGGACATATCGTGGACTCAGCGCGATGCATTGAACAACGACCCTCTGTCTCACAAAT
Organism: Dichomitus squalens LYAD-421 SS1; assembly: GCF_000275845.1. NCBI lineage: Eukaryota > Fungi > Basidiomycota > Agaricomycetes > Polyporales > Polyporaceae > Dichomitus > Dichomitus squalens. The sequence continues at coordinate 49,453 of NW_006766949.1, read as the reverse complement.
TCGATCAGTGTATCTTCATCCACTACTTCAAGGCGAAACGTCGAACGTTTCTGCCCCTCCAAGTACTACGTGCTGGTGCTGGGCCAGATCAACTGCCGCCCGGATCGGATGACATACGTGACGGCAAGACACCGATCACAGCTCATCATACAATGCCAGATCGCGGCGAAGCGGAATATGAACTCTTCCCCCCGTCTCAAAAGGTTTGGGCGCCATCTGTCCAATGCCATAGTCAAGATATTGACTCGCTGACTATAGCCTCATGATCCTGTGGATGAAGTCCTTGACTATATCCTCACAGTGCGTATCTCTTGTCTCTTTCCTCAAACTCTGCAAGCTCATTGGGTTTCTCCAGTCCTCACATGCCCAAGTGGCAATCGCGTCGGATCTGGATATTCATGCTCTGTATGAGGTAGGCCTGAGCATTGCTATAACGTGTAAGGCGATATACAATTGCGACACTATCACTACTCAGGGCGCAGTGTCCCGTGAAGTCCCGTTAATCAAGCTGCTCCAAACCTGTGCATCTGTAGCCGTTGACGCAGATGGATGTACGTGATCACGACCGTGTTTGATTCACTTGACGAAAAAGCTCACGACGCCCCTATGCCAGTTGGAACGATTATTGTGCATACAGCCAATGCCGTTGGGAAAGACCTGGCTAACGACGACCTATTTGCCGCTGTCCCAGTCTCAACCGAACTTGAGAATGGGATGGACAAGTTAGCCATTGCAGGTAGTGGAGAGTTTGGCGGGACGCGCAACCCATACCACGACATGCATCCACTCGTCGATTCACAAGGCTCTGCAGCAATCGCGACTGATGACGCCAATCCATCTCCATCGCCCTCCGAGTCCTTCCGCCGCCGCCCGGCGGGCGCTGCATGGCCCCAGCCTGGTCGGAGTCCAGGTCCAACTGTGGGGCAGAGGCAATGGGAGTCACAAGCACAAGTGCGCGAGCCACCGGACTCATGGAGCGTGCCCATGCAGCCCCTTCTCGCGAGGCGTGCGGCCATTCCAGTTGCCAGCTTATCGCAGGGGTCTGCCTCCATAATGACTACTCCGACGGATCCTTGGGCGCCATCCCCCGCCTGGGGCCTACGCGGCCACACAATTCACGGAGCACAGTTGTACCCTTGGGGTATATTTTACATGTCGCCCTTACAACGGCCTGAATGGGGGTCCCAAGCACATCTTAGCGAGTCACGGACTCCAGAGTACTGGGGCATACCTTCGATTGTGGCTCCCCAGATAATCGGAGTGCCCAGGACTATGATGCCTCCAGCATACGGCATCGGCCGGCCGCGGCCCCTTGCATCGCGCACACCGGAGACGGATACTGACCCGCCGCAGAAGAGCCACGGCGACAATTTGAGTCTATCACCTGCCTCGCGACGATCGAGGAGATCACGGAGTGAATCCCTTTCCTCAATTCCTTCCATCTGCTCACATGATAGTGGCTATGCCTCACTGAAGGCGTCCGTAACGGGCAGGGAAGATGATGAGGCTCTCAAGCATCGACGTCCTCCGCGAGAGTGGAGGAAAGGCTTCTCATTGAGCGACATAACATTCAGTGGGCTGCTAAAAGCTCGTTATCAGGCAAACACGTCGAACGACGGGGGAAACGGTGAGTGTCATCGTTGTCTCCTTCCTATGGGCGTTTGCTTTGGATCTCTAGTGCGTGTTCCGGTGCGAAGTGCTGCCGTTTGTAGGGGACGGTCTGCCACACGTCTCCGATAGGTCAATCGCTGTGTCGGACATGATGACAACAGCTCGATACGCTGTTGCAACTGCCCGTTCTACTCCTTAGTGCCGCAGCTCACCCGTTGTGATCCTCTCCTGTATCACAGAGCCCAAAGTCACGCTACACCCATACATTCGGTATACGGGGCTAGCTAAATCCCCAATGATGCTCGACCTCCGCAAGCCCCCTAACACCATCCAGTTCCGCGCGCTGAAGGACCGGCAGCTGACAAGCTGGGACATGATGCGTTTCGTCTGTGAGCCGCCCCTGCAGCACATGCGCTTCTACCACGCGCACCTGCCGTGGTACATCGACGTCGGATCGCAGAACCCGGCCGGAGTGACGCTCTACGACATGTTCACCGCCATCCACATGTGCATGATGACACCGATCGAGAACGCGGACTACTACAACGTCGAGATGAACTCCGAAGCGCGTGCGCAGGTCGCGGACGCGTGGGCAGCACGGTGTCGGACGGAGGGGGAGCGCCAGCAGGGCATCAGGCGTGTCGACTATCTCATGGGGCGGTGCATCATGGAGGGCATCCAGATGGGCAAGGACGGGATGTGGGAGATTAGGACGAGGAGAACAGACCCTTTGGTAGGCTTCAACTCCGCTGAGGTGATCCGAAGGTGCGAGAGTCGTTGAGGGAGCCATCAATAGACGGTGGGTGGAGCAGATCCACCCGCGTCAGTCTTGTTAGAAGGGAAGGGGAAACATGGTGGCGGGACGCGCACCGCAGCAGTGGCTCCGAAACTTAGTGCATGACAGTAGGGTATATTTGGTAGATCCTAGGGCGAAATCTTGTGCTATCTGACGTTCGCTCGAGATACAGACGCAAGTATTCTGCTAGTGAAGTGGAGTGTGCGGATATTTGCTTTGAGCGAGTGTGTTGATCTAGCCACTACGTTACGGCGCCAGGACACGGATACATCCGTAAGTCAGACGGATACATCTGTTACCTTGACGGATACATCTGGTGAAATGACACCCTACGGCTGAGACAGTGGATTTAGGGAGGGTGATCTTCTTATGTGTCTCCAGAAAGCACTCTTGCCCGACTTCTCGACAGATCTTCCGAACACCTTGAGCCTTCCTCTGTGACTCCCGTGAAGAAGTTCGAGGGCAAGCGGGCACAAATGGGATTCGCGTTTGGCCGGTGAAAACGCGTGCCGTACATAGTACATACAATAGACCTTATATACACAGTAGAATAGGGGTAGATAAGGGCGCGGGTATCCGTCGGGGGGCGGGACCTGTGGCGCTCGTTCCGCGAGCTCGCCATCTTGACGCCAGGATTCCAACATCCCGCTCCTCATTGTAGCGATTGGCTGCAATATTGATGTATTTGTTGACAATTTAGAGTCAATATGAGCCTGTTTGGCTTTAGAGACAGCGTGATGAGGCATATTGGAAGGAGCGATCAAGAGGATATGTCGAGCGCTTGTGAATTCGATTAGGCAGATGTTTGATATACCAACCCGATATGGCAATACTTCAGATAAGAGATCGTGCATACGATCGGTTTCCTGTTGTGCAAACCAAATGGCTCATGCCGTGTCCATGTTTCATCCGATAATGAAACTAGCTCTTTCAGGTGAATATTTATCAATCATAATATCTTACAGGTGGCATTTCGGAAGCTAAGCATGCTCCGTCTTGTTGCGGTACGGTGACGGAATTTCGGCTATGCCGATTTGCGATGTAACTGGTAAGCTATAGTAGGATGTAGCTATGTGGTATACTCGAAACACAAGACATTAATTTCTCTCAGTAGGTCACAGAGTTTGAGGATATTTGGGTAGCCATAGATCCCACAGGAGCGCGAAAAAATTGGGAGTGTCCCGGGGACCCATGGTGTCCTGAGGAGCCGTGTATGACTGTATGCGCCCTGCCTGTCGTGGAGGGAGAGAAGAGGTACTAAATCAAGTTCGAGCATTTGGCATTGAGCGGGGCCGGTCTAGGCCCCAGGCTCAGGAGTCAGAGCGCGTCTGGTGGTTGAGCGCAGCCTTCGGTACTGATCGCACTCATTCCGAGGAGGGGCGGACGATTTCTCGCTCAAACATTGGGCATACTCATCACCGTCATTGTCTTATCAGCCCATGGTTCCCAGAGGTTCCCTGTGCTGCACGTTTGTATTGGTCGCACCGAAGATTGAGCGGCATCACAGGGCACCGTGCGGTTGCACGTGACCACGACAATGTAACGTTACTTAAACGAACAGTGACCGCGTTTGCAACGCACAGCTTCTGCGCCTTGCTTCCCCAACACCTGCTATTCTATCACAAGCGTATCTTCATTGTCCCTCTCCTGCCCGTTCGATACCCCAGCACCCCCCAGCACTATCCCTCATCTTCATCCCCCCTCCACTCCATATAGCTTGCAATAGCTTTATGCTCACCTATGATCCGCCTAGCTCTCACCCTCCACCGGCGTAGACAGCAGTGTACATAAGGCCTACCATAAGGCGCGACCTCGCCTGAGGGCACGAAATGGGATATTGAGAAAAGAGAGGAAAAGAAGAAAGAAAAAGGGATTGTGGTGACAGCAGTCGTGCATCACAAGGGGACTGCCCTGTCGAGGAGACCCGACCGAGGAGCAATAGACACACTACAGATTTCCGACGCAGAGGACCCAACTGCATCGTCGACACTGAGTCAGGGCAGACTGAGAGAACAGCACGGGGCAGAGGTACTGTAAGATCCATTACTCAACACATTGCGAGCGATCGTGCCGTTACACAGCTTGCCTGATCCCCTCAAACATCCTCTCCCCCGCCCCGACCATAAATCCCCCTAACAGTTTCCCGACCCTCCTCCACTCCCGCCCAAACGCCCCCCTATGGCCTCCATGTCCCCCACCCATCCCAGGCAGCGCACCCCCATTGAACCCATACACCGCCATCGCGACGCCCAGGACAAGCACCGCGCCCGCGACCATCGTCTTACGCTGCACGATCACGTCCGTCAGCCTCCTCGGCTTCCTCAACTTCCTCCTCCTCTCCCGCCGTTTGCGTTCGTGCTCCCGCTCCCGTTCGTCATCGGAGGGTACAGGCTCTGGGGGAGGCGGGCAGACGATCAAGTCCGGACGGAGGACCATGCGCTCTGCGTCGTCGTCCGAGGGGAGGTCGCGCGCGCGCTCGGACCACGTGTGCACGACGCTCTGCGGGCCCATGATCGTGCTGAGCGCGATCTGCGGGTGCGTCGGGGGGTACTCACGCATGAGCTCGTCGGCACGCGTGAGGAGCGTGGTGAGCGAGATACGTGGACGACGCGGGCGCCCGAGGGGCTCGGGGGAGGAGGTGCGTGCTGGCGTGGGTGGGAGGGGAGGTTTCTCCTCGTCATCGGAGATGGGCACGAGGAGCTGGTCGGCTTCTGCTGGGGAGAGCGGGGACTTCTCATGCTCGGCCAAAATGAGTGCGGAGGGCTCGGTGTCGTCGTCTGAGATGGATCGAAGAGGTGGCTCTGACCGCTGAACCTTCACGCGCACGTCCGGTTCGAGTGACGATGCCTGGGTGGTTACCGGGATGGTGGAGCCATCTGCCATCGGAGTAGGCGCCTGTGAGTCGACAAGAGTCTCGGACCCCGCGTCTGTCGACACCCCATCTGATGTATCTCCAGCAGAAAGTTCTGCTTGGATACGTGGAGACGCACTGTGCGTAATCTCGTCGTAGTCGTCTTCTTCAGGGATACTTGTGTCCTGATAACTGGGAAGAGCGAGAGCAGGGGTAGCGTTCTCGCTCACAGAATCGACAGCGTCGGGATCTTCTTCCTTGGTGCTCGTTTCTTCCATGTCTTGCGACGTCGGCATTACCTCAGCTTTATGAGGTTCCGGTGGATCGTCGCCCTCTTCGTACAGGTCCGGAAAGACGGTAAGCAGGGAATGCATCATGCCCTCTTCGCCTTCCTCTTCGAGCATTTGCACCTCTTCTCGGCGAGTGAGAGTCAGCTACAGAACCGACGTCGATACAAATTCTCAGAACATGGTTTATGTGTATAATGATTCGAAACACGCACCGCTGCAGCAAGGTATACAACGGCAATCGGCGGCCGGCATAGCAAATAATCAAATATATGTTGGATGAGTGGAAGCGTTGGGACGTCATGAGAGAAGAGCGTCAATAGATTAGACAATGCATAATAAGGTAACGGCGCTGTGCTATGGAGACACATAGTCAGTATGGCTGGTCGTGGCATCTGAACTTTCGAAGATGTGGTTTACCGTTCGAGTGACTCTGCGAAATGGGGATCGACGAGCTCGAGTAATCGCTTCAGCACCCTGTGTTGTGAATTGAGTGGTTGCGGCAGCGCACAGATTCACAGGGGCCCATACCGGAGCAGACCCACCACCGGGTCGAGATTGGGACCCATTGAGTCCCGGACGCGATGCAGGCTGAGCTTCTCCGTCACAGGGAGGTGAAGCTCTTTGGGCAAGGTGATGAACACCACAGACACGATGTCATGATAGCCCTGTCATGCGCATGCGAACGGACATGTATTGGTCAATGCATATTCATGAGTAGAGTCGGATCGAGGTACTCACCTGAAAGTAATGCAGGCGCGGTCTCTGACGGAATACTGACACGATTAGCCTGTTGAGCGCGGCCTGCAGCTTTTCGCGGCTGTCTACTCCTTCTGGTGTAGGATCGGCCGGACGTTAACATGAGCGGCGAGCGCATAGCTAGGGGAGGTGTGCTGTTCACCTACGGAGTAGAGGACGAAGCTGCGGTCGGTGTCAAGTGTTATCTGGCGCTCATCAGAGTGAGGATTCCCAGGCAACTCCTGCTGCTCCTGAGGTGACGTGAGGTCGAAGCTAGCATCAGACCAGAGAGAAGAATCTGGGGCGTCGCATTTGTCTCTAGAGACATAGGCTCGATCGTCTACGTTGAGCAATCTAGGCCTGTTCCTCATCGTATCAGAGACTTTCAGAGAAACGGGTAAGCGCACCATATCCGTACGCGCTCCTTTCCAAAGCCGTGCGGTTGAAGGCTCAAGTTCCTATACACCTGCCAGTCAATGGCATCCAGAGGGCGTTGATGTCGAGACTTCTCCACATCAGAGCTAATCATTCCCAAGGCCAGTAGAGATAGTAAAAGTAATGATAGCGTTGCAAGCGTTCAAGAAACGAGGGTATGCATGCAGGAGAGTGGTGGCGGCTGGTGGACGAGGTGTGGAGGTAACGGTGTACATGCGAGCTGTGGCCGTTGTTCCGGTCCTGGGCGCCTGCTTAGCCCCAGAGGAGATTAGATTAGGTTGCGTATAGAGATTAGATAAGATGATGATTTTGACTCGTCCGAAATTGCCGGCGGCCGCATAAATTGGAGCTTGCCATTCCATGCACATCTGAGTCGTGCTCACATCGTGCTATTCCCATCCCTCCCTCTTCTCCACTATCTGTTCAGTCTCTTTCTCCGTTCTTTCCTCATCTTCTGCACCTAATCTGGTGATTCAGACGATCTTGCACGCATACCCTTGCGTTCTCGCGGATATGAGCACTACCACTCTCACCCAGACAGGACAGCAACCCCTGGGTAGTGCGGTACCCCCATTCACGGCACATGCTATCTCAGTGTCGCTTCCGACGTGGAGAGACAATGTCGGTTACGAGGAAGGCGAGAAGCGTGTCGTAGATGCCATGGTCTCGGGATACCCACGCTTCTTCATCCATCTAAGCATTCAGAAAGTACGTACAGCACATTCCAGGCCTTCAATATGGTCAACATATCCTTCGTGCTCCATGAAATATACCGCAATCGCTGTGCCCGGTTGACTGTAAGCAGTCTGCCCCCACGGCCTTTGGTCTAACCGGTCCTCCATGGGTAGTGATTGAGTCACGTTTCCCTTGAGCTTTCTACAGAGGTCTCCCCGAGATAAACAAAGTGTGCTACACAAGCGTGGGCCTATAGCAGTGTGCGAGAGATATTCCTTTGTCTACCAACGTATCCGCCATGAACCAGGGCCATGGCGCGCTGCACTTGATTCAATCAGAATGTCCTGTTCCCCTCGATGCTCGATGCTGATACCTCGCTTATCCAGCTCGCTAAAATCTGCGAACAAAAGTTCGGTGTGCCCGGCGAAGCCTCCCTCCTCTGCCCCACCCGCCGCATCGCCGAGAACTGCCGCGCATTCATGCTCGATCGCGCCGCTAGGTCCAGCACCCCAACTCCTACAACTCTCAATGTCCGCCTGGTCCAGTTCACCATCTGCCCCGACGTAGATGATGATGGCCCGTGCGCCGAGCTCCACATTGTCTTGTTTCCCAAGGACGCCTTTCCACTCGCCAAGCAGTTTTGGCAGCATACCGGGCTCTGCGTCTCCTCCCGATTGGCGGAGCGCTGTCTCGCCATGCTCAAGGAAGACGTGACTAGCCCCGCGAGCCCGACGAGCCCGACGACGCCCTCGAGTCGGGCCCCAGTGAAGCCGGGGAACCGGCACTACGCCGCGAAGGGCTTCACGAACAAGTCCCCCCCGACCACACCATCGGCAACGCAAACACGCTTTACCAGCACCGATATTCCGGAACCATCCGCCGAGCTGCTGAACAAGGACCACATCACGTACCTCGAGGAGCGCTATGGGCGCAACATGCCACTCTCCTCTGCGGCCGCGGCCAAGCGCGCGCTCCGCCGCCGCATCGCAGGGGTGCTCGTGCGCGACACCCCGAGCGATTGGTCGACCGCGGGCGGGCAGGAGGCGCAGTTGGGCCCGAGCACGCGCGGGGTGGAGGGTGTGACAGAGGATGATGTTTTCTTGTACGCGACGGGTATGTCGGCAATATGGAGTGCGCACCAGCTTGCCCTTGGAGCGCGGCCGGTGGCGAAGAGTGTTTGTTTTGGGTACGTAGGGAGTGCAACTCGAAAGAGGGACGTCCGGGTTGATGATTCCGACGTGACTTGCAGATTCCCGTACACCGACACCCTCAAGATCCTCGAGAAATGGGGCCCTGGATGCCACTTCTTGGGACACGGGCTGGACAAGGACATCGACGAGCTCGAGGCGATCCTCGAGCGTGAGTCCAAGACGTCTTCTGGGCCCCCAATCCTGTCCTTGTTCACGGAGTTCCCGTCGAATCCGCTCCTCCGCGCAGCGGACCTGCCGAGGCTGAGGAAGCTCGCGGACAAGTACGACTTCCTCATCGTCGTGGACGAGACGATCGGCAACTTTGTGAACGTCGAGGTCCTACCCTATGCGGACATCGTCGTCAGCAGCCTCAGCAAAATCTTCAGCGGGGACGCGAACGTCATGGGCGGTAGCCTCGTCCTGAACCCTCACGGGCAGCACTACGCCGCGCTGAAAGCGCACATGGCCGCGACGTTCGAGGACTCGTACTACGACGAGGACGCGATCTACATGGAGCGCAACTCGCGCGACTTCCGCCGCCGCATCGAGGTCATCGATGCCAACACCCTCGCCGTCTGCGAGTTCCTCCGCTCCCGTTCCCTCGCCGTCTCTTCTATCTCGTCCCCGCCGTCTCACCCGATTGCAGTGAAAGACGTGCACTACCCGCGCTGGGTCACACCAGAGCATTACAACAAGTGTCGCGTGCGCGACCCCGTCACGGGCGAACCCAAGGGCGGGTTCGGGGGCCTCTTCTCGCTGACCTTCACCTCGACCGAGGCGAGCAAGGCGTTCTTCGACGCGCTCCCGTGCATGAAGGGCCCCAGTTTGGGCACGAACTTCACTCTGGCGTGCCCGTACGCGATCCTTGCGCACTACGCCGAGCTTGACTGGGCAGCCGGCTGGGGTGTCGAGGCGGGCCTGGTGAGGGTGAGTGTGGGCATGGAGGAGAGAGGGGCGCTGTTGCGTGGTTTCGAGGAGGCACTCAAAGCTGCGGAGGCGGTCATACCTCAGCAGAGCTAGAGTGCGGGAGGGAATCCTCGACCTGTAGGCGTGAGGATCTTGAGTGAGCTCGGGAGGGTCTTTGACCCGGAGCTGTAGCATAGCCGTTCAACCGGACATGGAGACAGTGTACAAGAGACATGTATCGTATAGCTTAAATACAGTCCCATCCAACTGGTCACAAAGGAGCTGCAACGGAGGGCGAGAGCAATATTGCGATGATAGCTTCACGCAATCTACAAAGCCATGTATCATGTCCCGACGTCGTAGCCTACGGTCGGATGCGATTGTGGCGAGACGCTGATATCCACCACGCTCTCCTCCGCATCCTCCCCGTTTTCACTCAACTGCAGCCCAAGTTTCTCGTTGAACGACGCCGGCTGACCCTCCACACGCTCTCCCAACTCCAACCCCAACTTCTTCTCTTCCACCTCCACTTCCCCTTCCTCCTGACCCTCATCATCACTCGCCGGCTCCTCGACGACTGCCCCCTCCTCACGCAGAGCAAGCCACGCGTGCTCGCGAACGGCGAGGTTCTGGCCCTGGCTGATCGCCTTCACAATTTGGCCTTCGTGTCGCGCGTGCAGTGTGCGGCGGAAGGAGCGCGTGATGAACGTCGACAGGATGCGCAGCGACCACTCTGGCGGGATCTTAGCGATCACGTCGAGCACGTCCAGGTTCATGGCTTGCGAGTTCAGCAATTTCGCCGTGCGGTCTGCCGTCGCCTCGCTGTCATACTGTTAACGTCGGTACAAAACGATGGGGGCAAGGGGACGTACCCGCCGCTCATGTAGACTTCCAGGAGAATCATCACTAGATCCTTCTTCACTTCCTCGTCCACCGTCTTCGTCTTCTTCAGCTGCGGCGCGCCCTTAGCCTGCCCCTGACCCTGCTTCCCAGGCGACGCGAGGGGCGCGACGAGCGCCGCCCACGGCTGCAGATTCGACCGCTCCCCGATTTGCTGTGCCGTCTTCGCAGGGACGACCTCCCCACCCAGCGTGCAGTATGCTTCGGCGGACGTCGAGTCGTTGAGGTCGTGGATGAGTATGGAGAGCGCGGAGCGGTGGTTGCCGAGCTGCGCGCGGTGTGAGGATGGTTAGCGCGGAAGACACATAAGGGACGGACCTTTCCCTCGAGAATGGCTAGCTCGAGCTTCAGGATCTTGGCATGGGCGTCAAGACGTGACCGAATCGCTGCGGGGTCATACAGAGTAGAGCCTTGGAGGAACAGTATGGTTTTCAATCGTGACCGCTTGGATTCCGAGTCGGGTGTTGTTGTGGAGAAGTAGGATATGAAGGGGGTCTCGTTTCTGCTGGAAGTATATGACGCAGCTGGACATCCACATTGGTCACTATGCTTCGGGGCAAGATGGGTCAGAGGCTAACCTTTCGCTCTCCAAAGTTTTGATATTGAGTCGTCGGCCAGACATGATAGTAGTTGATCGACATATGCTGCCGCAAGCTGTGAGTGCAACTCTGGGTCCTAAACAAGCACATCAGCCCGTCGATCCGCTAGGAATGCGGAAGATGTACACCCACCGTACTTCGTCGCTGGATGACGAGATGTTCCAGAAGCTGGGCTCCAGCGGCAGGACTGGCTTCTCGTATCTGCTGCAATAATGCCCTGTCGTCCTCCGCCTTCCGTTTTGCTGACATAGTAGATAGCAGAAGCTACAAAATGGTCGAGAGTGAGCCTCAACACGCAGCGTCCAAGTAGTCCACACACCTTCAGAGCACGCTCCGAATCCTTCTTCATCAGCCATGGTATCCATCTCTGGATCGGCGCCCGGTCTTTCTTTTCGCTTAGCAGGTCAAATATTCGAGTAAGCGGGTCCTGGACCTCCGTATCTATCCACTCCCCGTCCACGAGTTTAGACCACGCGTCCAGCAACTTGGCATCATCGCCATGTTGCCGATACAGCTTCGTGAGTACGCCGATATGTCGCGACTCCACGAGGACAGGCGCAATCTCAGACAGCAGCACCGAGTTGGGCTGGTCAATCAGCCCGTGCAAGTCGGGCAGCTTCCCAGCCGACACGTGCAGCTTCGCAAGCACTGTATCCACGACCTGATCCCGGAACACGCGTCAGCCTCTCGGCTCGCTGTCATACCTCGGAGCCGGAGCATCCAAACACTCACCGTCCGCAAGACCTCTACGTAGGGTGTCGCCCCGTCCACGGCAAGCTTCCGCCGCCATTTGCGTAAGAACGCCTCGAGCATGTCGCGCGCGGTCATGCTCAGGACAGCGCGGAGCTCGACCGCTGGGGGGGCTTCGCGCGTATTCGGGTGGAGGTGCGGGGAGTAGTTCCTGACTAGGTTGTGCGCAACTACATCAGTCCCGACGTGAGACACGCAACGGCGGGGCGGAACGGTAGTGTACGGGGATTCGTATGAGATTGGGATGTTGAGTAGCGAGATTTGGGGTTCAAGGCATTTGTGACGAGACCGCAAATAGGGAGAGAAGCGACGTCAATAGGGGGTGAATTGGGTGATGACCGTATGCCACGGAAGGAGATATGGGAAGCAAGAGCGAGAAACATATGGCACATAGGCAATCCTAGACAAGGGGGGGGGGGCATGCGGGACACTCACTGATGTCGTCAACAGAATCTTCCTGGGGCATATGTTCTGCCACACCGGCCATGATGTCCACGGTATCGTCCTCGGTGAAGAGGTCTCCTCGGAGCTCGGGGTAATAGCTGATGAGTACGCGAGGATCGAGCTCGCCTTCGTACAGTCGGTTCCCAGCATCCTCAAACAGGGTCTCTGTGAAGCATTGGAAGCCTAGCAGCTGGTTCACGTAGCGTAGCTCATCGAGCTTATGATACACGAAGCGTGAACGCGGGAGAACGTGAGGGCCAAATACCACTCACGTCATGCCTGTCCACGTTGAGCATAGATTGCAGCTTCTTGCGCTGCTGCTCCACCAGGTCCGCAGCATCTTCAAGTCTATGCGCTAGCAATAGTGCGTCCGCCTGAGAGATGAGGGTGGAAGGTAGTAGTGCGTGAACGGTATCCGATCCAACGACAAGTACGTTTGCCCGTGGAAAATTAGGATATTGTAGGGTAGCCATTACAGATGCATGACAGAAAGCCGACTTGATACAAGTTAAATCCGATACAAAACAGACCACGAAGGATGAGTGAGGGCCAAGGAAGAGAGAAACCGGTTGAAGCCACTAGAAAGCAGGGTGTTGCTAATCAACCGGCGCTAACTCGCAGGTGCAAAATACCGTAGTCCATGGTTTAGCCGAGTAGGTCCTAATTGAGGTAAAAATTTAGCCCCAACAGCACATGCCTTGAGAAAGCCATGCGGGGTGTACTAAGCCTACAAAGTGCGATATAAGACAATATATATCGTGGAGTAGTTGTGTTCTATGTATGAGAGACGGGTCACACCTGAATAGAGGCCCCGAGATGAACGCGGACGACCACTCGGGGGTGAATAGCATTGGCATCCAATGGCCTCCTTCAGCGTCCATACCTGTGGTGCCCACTGCTGGGATGCTTCCGGTGGCTTAGTACAAGCTGGAGTACTTGGCCTCAAGGCCCAGAGCTGGATTGGGCCGAATTGGGTCGTCTCACTTAATCTTAGGGCCAGATTTAGCTTCAGGAGGCTCGGAAAGGTCCCTTCGCATCAGTCAAGCGTTCGTGTAATTTACGGTAAATGACCTGCGTAAATCATGGCCTCCGGGGGCTCAGTCAAACGTGTCAAGCAGGCACCGGGTTCCCGTATGTAAGTACCCTAGAAGCCACGCATCAATCATGTAAGCGCCTATCTCCGATCCCAGCCTCCAGGCGCCCATGTACACCGTTCCTTGGCAATAGCCACCACCTTCACCGTTTTCCGTGGTGTGCCAACTTCGACTTCTCAGCGACACGAGACAACCACAGAAGCGAAAGGAGCTGCAATTTTACGACAGCGGTCCTAGCAATTGCTAATCATGACATCCGCCCCTCAGAGGCCGATTGATGTCCCTCCATACCAACTACAACCTCTACTTTCCGACGTGGTGGAGAGTCTAAGTCGTGAGGACCGGACGTAGACTCCGTTGCCTCCATGCGAGACTAACTTAGCTCTAGGCACAGCGGGACACACAGTGCACATACGGTGCGCGCAAGCAATTGGTATGTCGTTCTTTGTTCACTCCGGACAGCTTGTTTTGCCTTGGCTTCCTGTTGACTCTATCGACCATTTTCATTCGAGCATATGTTTCTCAGCCTCACGATGATTCTATAAGATATGGAACCAGCGATATGTGAACGATGCGGGTCCTAGACGGAGTCGCTCGCTCCATACACCATTCATCTGCCCTGTTCTCTTCGTCATACCCATATGCGCAAGCAGACACTCTTGCCTATATAGGTTGTCGTCTATTCATCTGTTGAAGATGCTGACCGCAATTTGATTTGTAGGGTCGGAGATCTACGTTGGCTGCGACAATGGTGAACTACTGCGTTTCGCTCTCCAAGCCAGCAGCTCCGAGGCAGTTCGTTCTCCTCACGACAATACGTGTGCTGCTAGTGATGATAATCCGATGCCCAGCCAGATTCGTACACCCTGCTCTCTCGGCAGTCACTACCAAACGAGAAACCTATTGATCAGATTGTGCTCGCCCCCAGCATTTCTCGAGCACTGATTCTTTCCGGTATGCTTAAACAGGCCGTGCTCGCGTATTATTTGCTCTGACATTTCTGCGGCAGACCGTCAGATCCACTTCTACACTCTGCCGGCGCTCGACGTAATCTCGCCCAACCAAATCAAGCCAATACGCAACGTTGTCACGTTTGCTGTGGATGAGCAACACCTGAAGAGGCCACCACAGTTCATGAACGACATTCCTGTCCCTGTGGAACCTATCGAGTTTTGTGTCGTCAAGCGTAGTGCCATCTCACTCTACAGTCTGCGTGAGCGACTATTCTTCCAGAAGGTGGGCGCATGTTCTTGCGGGAGGAAGGTTCGCGCTCAACTTGATTCTTGCAGGAAATTCCCCTACCCTCAGGAGGTTTTCTGGCGCGGCGCACTGGAAAGTACCTGTGTATCGCCGACAAGGAATACTACAACGTGATCGATTTAGTGCAAGCCTCCATGGTTCCCCTGCTTCCTATCTCGCAAGCGCCAGATACGACGGTGGCCGTGAAGCCTTTGATCACGGTCATTACGGAGAATGAGTTCCTCCTCCTGTCTTGGACGGGCGCCAGCACTATAGGCGTATTCATCACCGGCGACGGTGATCCGGTTCGCGGGACAATCGAGTGGCCCAGCCATCCCGAGGCGATTTGTGAGTGCCCTTGTTCCCTTCTACGTACATGCGCAGCAACACGTCCGTTGTACATTGTGTACTTACTCACTTCTTGTTCGCACGACCCTGAACCATCACAGCACTCGACTACCCTTACTTGACGACTCTCATGCCAAACGACACTATCGAGATCCACAGTATCGAGACGCAGGGCATCGTCCAGGTTATTCCCGCTCCCTCTGAGGAGTCTGGGGAAAATAGGAAGGCGCTCATCGCGTGTCTGAATGGGTTCTTCATACCGTCTACGCAACGATCAGAGAAGCTCCGGAAGACGCCCGTACGCTTGCTTGGCAGGAAACCAGCGAAGCAGGAGGAGGAGGAGGAAGAGGAAGGGGAGGATGACTGGACAAAAGCTAGAGGGGAGCTCGACACTGTGCCTGATATCCCTGCTCTGGATGCGTGACGGGTCGAGCGATACTGCTCGACATCGGGCGCCGTGTTGCGGTCGGTGAGCCCTTCTACTCTTACAATGCTTTGCGCTACTTCTTGCTTAGTGTGATCAAGGATCGCCGCTCGAGGAAACCGGATGATTCGCCTCACTTATCAGCTTCGCCCCCAGTACACCGGAGAACGGACCAAATGAGCAGATCTTTTCGTTAGACTCTCACTACTCAGCGGATATGGACCCTAGTCAACGCTCGAAGACGAGTCCTGAATGTGGAGGTGAGGGCGCTTTCCGCGTCGTGGCAGTGTGCGAGTTGCTACGCGCCCTTGTTGTTTTTCTCGCGCCTATTGTTGTCCTCTTGTTGCTTGAACTTGGTGCCACTCAACGATCTGTCCAATTCGACGGTCAGTATACCACACGCTACGCGTTGGCACCCTCGTCTACGTTCAACCGCGCTCCTGGCGACAGGTACAACGCGCTTAGACTTGTGCGTGCATCCATGTCAGGTAGGCTCAACTCTGACGTTGGGAGCCGCGTAACAACACTCTTCTGTACGTACTGAGGGAAAGGGGGCATACTTAAGGATGTGTGCCATAGAGGAGATGTTCTTCGGTTAACGTCTCTCCACGCCGACTCCGCGTCTCGTTGAACGGGACGTGTCCGAACCCCCTGCTGCGCTCCCAGTGACGCAGTGATCCCGAGCAGTCTTTACCCTATAGTTCGATTGAAGATGGACGGCACCTCTAGACTTAGACCGTCAGAGCCTCGCTCTCGAGCTGAAGATTCCATTGAGTCCCCCACTCCTCAATATGGATACGAGCGTCACACGTAAGTTCCTTTGTTTCTATCTTGACGTCCGCTCTTAAGCCATTGACGCCCCGATCACTTTCTCATCGCATGCAGACAAATTGTCGACATCCACCTTCCCGGCACTGCCCAGTCACAGCCTTATTCAAACGCCGGGGGGGCTCTAGGAAGTATTCTTACCACTGACTGTGTGCGTCTCACTCGAGACTTACGATGGAGCCCGATGCATCCGGAACACATACAGAACGTGAATACCTACGAGGTGCCAATGGGCTCTACCATCGAGTTCCGTCTGGCACCGGCTCAGCAGCCTGCTGTCCAACACGCTTCCTCCTCATCATCTACCTCTACTTCTGCACCTGGACCCGCAAACCCACAACCCACTGTACCAGCTCACCAGCAGACTCGGTACTCCGGCTCGCAACTGCACCATCAGGCAAACTATTCCGGTGCCGCCCAGGGAATCGCTGCAGGCCCTGATCCCACGGTCCACGCTGGTGCCCCAATGTCGATCGATGGGCCGCCAGACGCCCGGGATTTCCCCAGGGGGCCGGCGCGAATGGGGCGAACAGCGTCTACCACCACCGCCCCGATCACACCTGACGTTCTGAGGCAGGGATTGTGGAAGCTGAACGGGAACGAGGACGCCAGTCGGAATCGGAACGGGGAAGACGGAAACGAGGCGTCCATCGCCACATGCGATTGGGAACGAAGAGAGGTTCCTGCACGATATCAAGAACGCAATCCGGGCTATCGTCCTGAGAGCTCCCCTTCCACTGATTCCTCCCCAAGTTCCAGCTCTGGCACGCCGATCGACAGCGGAAAAGAGCCACCACGAGACGATCCTCCCCTCAACGGCGTTCGAATCATTACAGAAGACGGCAACACGTACTATCTCATGGCCGACACTGACGCTCGGAATGGGTTGGAAGAATACCAAAGGCTGCACCCCGATAGAAAGCTTCCTAGTCATCGTACCGCGAAGCCTGGCAAATCTGCCCTACGCGGTGCTCCCCAGAATCAGGAAAGAGATGCAGGTTTGTCCGCCACCACCTCTGTCACGAAGTCTTGCCGATGATCTACTATTGCAGCGCCACCGACCGCAGGAGGCGCTCTCCGACCTAGACAACAGCGCGAGTCCGGGCGACACGTTGCTGATGAAGACGGGTTTGTCCCGTTTGTCCCCCCTCGCGCTCAGCAGCGCACTCCACCCTACGATGGCGATGAGGAAGACGAGGACGAGTCAGCACCTGGTTGGGACGAGCGACGGGGTGCGCGCAACCGTTACTGTCGCAGCGTACGTCGAGTACTCAAGCGCGTCCGACGCACCGTCTTTCCCTGCACAGATTCGGAGGAGTCTCCGACCTCCTCAGAGTCAAGCGATCAACCGCCACCGCCTGCATGGTGGCGCCCACAGGCGCAGGGTCAGACTCGACGGCGCCGCCTACCCGACCCGCCAGTTGATCCGTATCCCAGAGCAGCCGGGGCACACGCTGGATACTATGGGGGGCCTATGCAAGGTCAGCCACCGCCTGTGATGACGCATCCCTTTGGTCACCCCGGCTATGGCTGGGTGAACTGCCATGTATGTCAACATCCTGCCAGTCATCGACTTGATTGTCCCGTATATGTTGCGTCGCATCTCGCCCACGCTACCCCAAATCCCCCGCCGCCGCTCGGGGATCCTGTTGGGAGGCGAAGCGCCTCGCGCGCGACGCAAAGAGAGGAGCGTAAGGAGCACCACAACCACTCATTCGAAGGTTCGTCATAGCTTTCATTTTCTCGCCTCATCTGCACGCCGATTGAGATCTTCTGGGAAGAACGCCACGCCACGCATCGCGCTAGACGGCATCATGGAGAAAACGTCTCCAGTGCGACGGCCCCGCCACCACCAGTGGCACCTTTGCCTCGAACGCCTCCCCCACCGACTACGCATGTAGCAGGTCAAATTGGGAACTTTGTCGAAGGCTCTCCAGCAAGGATGAATTACTGGGCGGCACCGCCAATAGCACGAGCGCAGAACACGCCAGCCCCTGATGAGGTACGTACATACGCACAATTGTCAATAACTGGTCAATGTTCCTAAGCCCCCATACCAGTCTCCTCCTGCTGTCATTCCTTCGCCTCCAACACAGCAACGGAACTGGGACCCCGAGCCTCCAGTCGTCCCAGCCCAGGCGCCAACTCCTTCTGTGCCCGTCGTTCCTGTGATGATACGTCAGCAAGCGAGAATCCCCCCTGTGGTTCCACCTGAACCCAGATCCCGCCGTCATCGGCGGGACAGGGTGACAGACGTGCCTGTGATACCGGATTTGACCCCCGACAGGACGACTATCAATACACAACTCGATACTCCTCCTCCCTCAAGAGGACCATCCCCAAACACACCTAGGGGGCAATTTAGACATCACCCTCCAGCTCAACAACCCGTACCCGCAGTTTGGGCACAGCCGTTCATGCCGGCAGGGTTCTCCTTCCCCGCAGTGTACCCAGCCATCGCCTGGGTGCCGCATCCACGACCCCACCCAAACATTCCAGCAGCTACCTTCTGGCAGCTGCCCTATGCCGTTCCGAGCATGCAAACACCGGCGGTCGCGAGCATGACGGGAGGATGGCCGCTCCCTGGCACCATACCAGGAGTCTGGCAAACACCAGCCTGGCCACCCCCAACAGCGCTCGCGCCAACGCCCGCCCGGGGGGCGTCCCTCCTCCCGGTGCCCACTCCCGTAGGGACTACACCACAGCTCATCCCAGATCCGAATGGGCCACGCCCCATCCTCTGCCCGATCCTGATCCCAAATCCGGGAAATACAACTGTGCCCTGGCTCGACTGGGACATCCGCATGCCGCCCTCGATGGCGAAGCGGATCACCGCACGCGAGGTTGTCGTGCGCAACATCAGAGACAAGCTCAAGGAAGTCGCCACGCACCCGCCCACGTCGCGCGTGACGATCGCCTACAATACCGCGGTGCCCGAACTGCTCAACCACTGGGGCCCGATCGTCGTCGACAAGGGCGAGGGCGGGACGGTCACCGTGGGCGACATCTTGGACGCGGTGTTTGACTTCTTCCAGGTCCCGCTCACGTATGCGGAGGGGTACGAGCTGCCGCGGGAGCACTCGGCCGAGTTTAGTAGGATGAGTCTCGCGTTCCATAAGCGATGCCGCGACTACCCTGCCATACCTGAGAAGACGTATGAAGGTGGCATGCTTCGCGTCGACGCGCTCACGGACCGATATAAGTGGTGGGGCATGTGGGTGCAGTGGAACCCTGACGGGTCGTGGTACCTCAACTTGGGCACAGACCTCAAGCGTCGACCACGATGAACGTAAAGGAAGGTCACTGCAGCCCATGCCTCATGGATGGTCACTTCCAAATCAAGTTCTCGGTCATTGCAATAGTGCAATTGTGTTGATGATCAAGATACGACTTCGCTTTGACGTGCTATCATGCTGTATCATGCTCTCGATGTGCTAACGACCTCTGTATTTGCTAACGTGTATTTCATGGGTGTATACTACTGTATTCTAGCTTACGCTCGCAATGTTCATGTTGATTGTCACGCCAGCGTCTCGAGTTGCTTGCATTCAACGATACCGAGAAGGTATGCATTGTCTACAGCTACCGACTCTCATACAAATTCCGCCGGTGTGATCTAATAGTACACCGACGTATCGACGTCGGCCAGAGACGCGGGCAGCATTCAAACTAACAATACAACAGATACAAAATAGCGCAATCGCGACTGCAGCCGAGTCGCCTGGTTACACACACAGCATTCTCAAATGTCCGCTCCCTCCTCGCCCTCACTGATTTCCCACATCCAATTTTGCGCTCTATACAGACCACGACGGCAGCGCGAACTCCATTTCGACTCAGCTTTCCACCGCCTTACCCTCACTCCGTCGGCACGGGCACACGCTCAGCCCACCGAGTATGCGTCTGGAACCCCTCGAAGCTCCCCACGGAGCCGACGCGCCGCTGGAGGCCCGTGCGGCTGCCCGAGCGGGATCGGGCCGCGATGTGGTCTCTGGGCGACCGCGGGGAGCGCGGCGAGTCCGATGTGGAGGAGGAGGACGTGGAGGACGCGCGCCGGTGGCGCTGCATCCGCGTGGGGTCGACGTCGGGTATGTTCGCGATGCGGGCGAATATGGCGAGTACTGCAATCCGATATCATGGTCAGCGAGTCGCATGTGCAGTCAGGCGGGGACTGGACATACCATCGACCACGGACACGATACCGCACAGGTTAGTCGGCGATGCGGAGGTGAACGTAGCTGCGCTTGACATCGGCGAATCCTCCGTGACGAAGAGTCGATGCGAGTTCGCTGATAAATAGATGAGTACCAACGATGGACGCATATACCCAAGGCAAAACAAAGCAACTCACTCGCGAGCAGCTTCTGCATGGTGTAGAGCAGCGTATTGTTCGGCGTGACGCTGTACACAGGAGACTTGTCCACCCCGTCCGTAGACCCGTCCGGTTCCTACCAAACCCCACCAAACCACCATCAGCATCCCCTCGACACGTACACCCCCTCGACCTCGCGCCCGCACGCACCTTGATCCGCGTGACGAGCTGCTTCAGCGGCGTGCCCAGGATCGCGTTGCTCTGTGCGGGGACGACGACCTTCCCGATGTCCGTCACGCTCACCGCGCTCAGGAGCCCCTTCGTCTCGTCGTCGACGACGGCGACGCTGCTCACGCCCTCGTCGCTCATCAGGCGCATCGCGTCGAGCACCTTGTCCGACGCCTTCGCGGCGACGACCGCCGCGTACAGGTAGAGCGACGGCAGCGCGACGGCGCTGAGCGGGACGGAGAGGAAGCGGAGGAGCGGCGGCGTGCGCTGCGCGTAGGCGGTGAGCCACGCGAGGAGCGCGCGGTCGGAGACGAGCCCGAGGTAGGACGGGGGCGAGGACGGGTCGGTTGAGGGGGCTTGGACGAGCACTGGGGTACATGTGTGTGAGTGGTTGAGCGCAAGAGAAAGAGGGGGCACGGGCGTACCTCGGTGCGTACCGCGTGCGAAGATGGTCAGGAGCTGGATGATGGTCGCGTCGTGCGGGAGGACCTCCAGAGGATTCTTCTCCGACAGGTCTACACTCGCCATCCACGGAGGATGTCAGCCCTTCATACAACTCCGTTGCATCACCAGATGAGGGGGAAAACGCACTGCTGATGAGGTATGCGGCGACCTTCCCGTCCTTGGCCGCGGTGAGTATCTCCTGCACGCGCGGCTTTTCGCGCAGCTCCTCCGACGTGATCTTGTGTCTCGTCGCGGCGAGTATGAGGAACGCGTTCACGTCCGCGAACTACGGGAAACATCAGAGGGCGCGCTATCACTAGCATTGTTGAGTAAGTACGCACGTCGAACAGCCCGTAGAACGGCGAGAGCTTCGGGGAGCGGTTCGCAGGCGTCTTCACGGCAAGACACGCGATGTCCTTCGACAACAGCAGCTATTTTCCAGGGCCGTTCAGCACACATCGAGGTCGCAAACTTCCTCGAACACCCACCTCACACGCATCCTCCACGCTCGTCTCCGCGTCCACGCTCACGACCGGGGAGTCAATGATATCTGCGCCACCCCGTCAGCACCCCATCGCCGTCCTCTTCCACACCACATGCGACACGCTCGCCCAAACACAGCCACGACACGAACAGCAGGGCAGCACGAAGACAAGGGCAGGGGGAGACAGAGGCAGGGGGAGACAGAGGCGCACCTTTCGCGAGGACGGCCCTCCACGCCGCGACCCACTCCTCCGAGTCCGTGTTCGGCGCCGTCTGGAGCACGAGCGGGCTCTCGCTGCGCACGCTCGACACCGACACCCGCTTCCGCGTTGCCATCGTCTTCCGCGCGCCCGGGATGTCCACGCCACCGTTCGAGCCCATCGTCAGAAAGGGATGAGTAATGTGCGATAGTGCGTGCGTCGTCTGTGCAGGAATCGCTCAGAAGAGCAGGTCTCGAGGAGGAGAGGAGAGGGAGTGGGGTTGAGGGTTGTCAGACACGCCGTGGCAGGGCTTACATGCCAAGCTCTGGGCGGGTCAGTTGAGCAAAGTGGATGGGAGCGAGCGTGCCGCGCATCTGCTCCGTCGGGGCCAGGCGATCAACGACGTTCGCCCTCGAGACGTAAACACCCTCCACGATAAGATAAGATTGGCGGCATCGTGACCTCATCCTCTCGTACGCGCACACCTCATACAGATACAGAAACACACACCGATGGTGGTTGGCATCCAGCAGTTCAGGACCGCAACAGGACAAGATACAGACACGACAGCTACTATACAAGTGCTCTAGGGTAACATGACATAACATAACGAACGAGTGTCTATGTTTTGGGAAGTGGGAGAACGCGACGTGAAGACGCAGAATCGTAGTGGGAACCCTACGACGTCTATCGGAAGAATCGGTGGGAAGAGGGTGGGCGCATGTGCGGGATCGGTGCAAAACTCAGAACGCGGATCGGCCACGGGAGCGAGCGGGTGCGCTTGATAAACTCATGCGTGACCGTTGCCGTTTACACTGGCAGTAGCTTCGTTGGCAGTAGCTTGCGCCGCCTGCCTGTTCTCCGACACGCGAGCCTTGAGCGCCCCGAGGATCTCCTGCACCCGCGCGTTCGCAGTGTCCAGAATGGGCTGGACGCGCTCCGTCACCGTGTCCCGCACCTTGTTCGCCTTCTCAGGGAGCGGGTCGGGGGACGTCAGGATGCCCGAGAGGTCGTTGATCGTCGACGACAAGTTCGCCGAGACGTCCTGGAACGCCGACTGCAGCGTGCCCGGAAGCGCCGCGGTCGAGGCCTGATCACGCGCGGCGAGACACAATGGGTGAGAACGATGAATGCAATCACAACGGGCACGACTACTCACTTGAACCTTCTGAAGTTCCGAGAGCATGGTGTCGCTCAATGAATGTACCCGAGCTTGCGCCGCGCCATAGCTCGAAGACGCGAGGTCGCTCAGGGACTGCGCCGTCGCGGACGCACGCTGGAGGATCGCGCTCTGCGCTTTGATCTGGTTAATCTGCTCCGTCGAGTAGGTGAGGAGCTGGTCGCTGAGCTCCTTCGAAAGGTAGTATGCGCGCTGGTACTGGAATTTGGCCTCCGCGGGCACTTCTGTGGGCTTATCGGGCGTGCCGTTCGGCTGCACCTTGTTCACGACGACCGCAAAGTAGTCCACAAAAGGGGCCAAGCTCTAGAAGAAGAACAAAGACGTCATCAGCGTTTCAAGTCCACGTGTAGATTAGGTTGAGAGCTAATTTGACGGGAACATGCTAAGAGTGGCGCATATTGCGTACCTGGTCGATGCCCTGCGCTATATTGTATGCGGGTGTGCGGACACGGGCATCGATGGTCTTCGTGGCGACGTCCCTCGCAGCGTCGCTGCGGCCCTTTAAGTCCTTGAAGATGTCCTCCGTAGGCGTGTGGAAAGGATAAGGAAAACGCTGTTCAACGAGGTCGAAACCCTTGTTGGCGAGTCCATCAGCACGGGTGAGGATGGGTGCGAGGCGCTGCTGGACAGGCTCGGTGTAGCTGAGGGCGCGCTTTGAGATCTCTGTGGCCGTGGTGTATGTCGGACGAGTGTAAGGGTTGTTGAGAAGGGTCGAGTTGATCGAGTTTATCGAGTCCGCGATGAGCGGGATGGACCCGACGCGGGAGAGGATGGTGAGCTCAGGCGTTGCGGGTGCTTGCTGGGTCTCGGTGGCCATTGCTGTTTGTACAGCAGCGAGTGTGGTGGGAGACGGGGAGAGTGGGAGAAAATGCAGCAGGAGTTGGGATTGTGATAAGCAGCGCGAGAGCGAGGCGTGCGTTATATGAGGAGACGCGTGGGGCATGTGATAGTGCCCCGATCGCCCTCCAGATCGCGACTCTTCACGTCAAAGCTAGACTAGCGCCCGATTGAGATGCCGGCACGGGCGTCTGTGCCTGCGACGTTCCCGTTTTGGGCGTGGAGTGCACGTGTGGGACTCGGAACTTGGCCTCGGTCGTCGCCCTCGTCCGCTGCATCAGCAGCTCGCTGCACCGCACGTTGCCCATCGCACTCGACAATTTTCCATCTCGCGGCCCATCTCTGCGCGCGGGGGCATCACCCTTCGCTCGTTCTGGTTGGTGAGCTCCAGAATCACAGGCGTGCGCGTTCTCATGCTCGCGGCCTCTCGCGGCGCGCACTCGATCTGTCTCGAGCTTCACATGCCGACATCTTCTCGCCATCGTCTCCACACACGCCTGCAGTTCTCGATTGTCACCGCCTCGCTTGTGATGCGCTTCGTCTTCCCGCCGACTTTCCTCCCGATTTCCACAACCACTTAGACCGACTCGTGAGCCAGCGATGTCCCGCTACGCTCCCCAGTTAGCGCAGAACCCCATGCTTGCGGTGCGTCCACTCTGAGACTACCCACGGTAGGTAGGCCACGTCCCCAGATCCTGCAATGGGGCTTGGCAGGCAAACACAAGACCGATCGATGGATGTGTACTAGTACATCACCCCTGTGGATGCTGGGGGTGGGGGCGAGAACGACTTTTCCCCACACACGATACCCCAAAGTACGTATCTGGAATAGGAGCTACTCAACGCCGTCTGGGTGCTAGTGTGCTATCTGACTGACCGTGGCGCATCGTAGGAATGCAATCACAGATTCACAGGTCATTTGGGTACGTTCGTATCCACCGCTACCCTAAAACTGCGCATGAATGTGTGACACGGCCAGCCAGTGCCGCAAAAGAAGCGGAATGTAGAACGTAATAGGCTTTAGTCTCCCTTCGTTCGGAAGCGCGTCTAGATAGAACTGCACTACACATGGAACCCTAGAAACCATACAATTCAACGCATCGTCCGTTGTCTCTCAACCGTACATCCAGTGCCATTCAACACTCTAGCAAACACGTGTTTTGCAGATCTGCGCTGTCTAATAGCACAGATACTTCGATCATACACTAATAGACCGCGCGCAAGTGCGGCACTCCCACCACCATTCACATCGGTCTATACATGGCATCCGTCGAGGTCACGGGCCCATGTCGATCCCCAGCGTCCGGAACGACTAGCTGTCTATAATCGCATCTTGATCCTGCACCATACCTCGGGACTAGCCACACGCAGCCATGTCGCGCACTCATCTCCATGAAGAACTCGCCGAATCGAAGGCTATCGTCACCGCAGACACACAATATGGCACCATCCAAGGCCGTCGTGCCGCGAACGGAGCCGCCGTCTTCCTAGGTATATATGTCGCTCGTTCATCAACCTGGCATCTCTGGCGCTGACGATCATCCGTATCGCGATCGTTGTCCTGATCCACTAGAGGTGCCATACGCGCTCCCTCCAGAGAGGTTCGCCGATCCTGTGCCGCTGCCTGCGAATTACAGATACGAGGCGAAGGAATACATCTTCGAGAGCAAATGTGCGTCATATCTTGGAGATCTGATCGCATGCTGATCTGGTGCATCATTCGTACACGCGCGAATCTGAAGATGCTGCGCAGCCCAAGAACGACGGGCAGGCAGGAGGTTCGTCACGATCTCTGCTGAGGATTCACTGCACCTGGTTCTATGCGGTAACATCTTGTGACGATCAGGAACGCCGTTCGAGGACAAGGTCGGGCTCGGGGAGCCCAGCGAAGACCCGTAAGCTTCAAGTCGCTCTCTGCACTCGCTTGTCCGCTCATTATATGCGCTGACAACCACCTATCGCAGACTGTTCGTGAACATCATCTGCCCACCCTCCTACCCCGCGCAGACGGGCTTCCCCGTGAAGGTCTATATCCATGGCGGGTGAGGCTCCGCCATAACATACCCCGTCGCACATCTGCACGCCATTGACGCGGTACATGTGCCCACAGGTTCCTGCAGTTCGGCTCGCCGCATGGGCTCGGATCGCAAGCGCAGTACGTTGCGGCCGAGCGTGCGGAAGTGTGGGTTAATGTCGGGTACCGCCTCTCTGCGTTTGGCTTCCTTGCGTCCGACGTGCCACGGATCGACGGGAACTTTGGGTTCAAGGACCAGTGGCTGGCGCTGCTCTGGGTGAGGGAGAATATCAAGGCGTTTGGGGGTGCGTTGTCACGTCCATGATATGGGGTTCGTTCACCACGAAGGGCGCTGATCGTATACCCCAGGAAACCCGGACGACATACAGCTGTCGGGGTTGTCCGCCGGTATGTCAGAGCGTGGTATACGACGAGCCGCTACTCACGATGTCGGTGCACCTCCCAGGCGCGCACTCTGTCCACCAGATCCTCCATCATGCGTCGCGTCTCCCCGAAGGCGTCAAGGCGCCCTTCGACTCGGCCATCATGCAATCCAACGGCATAGTGTCGGTATCCTCTCCACTTCCTCAAACCGTCCGCTCACGTTCTCGCACACCCCCATCAGAACGGCCCCAAAGACCCCCGCAGAGCTGCGCCCGCAATTCACAGCCCTCTGCCGCGCCCTCGCGCTCGACCCCTCCTCCCCCACCGTGCTCGACACCCTCCGCGACCCCGCCAAGGTCCCCTTCTCCGCGATCACGCACGCCATCGAGACAGACGCTCTCGGGATCGAGAACGGCACCTTCCGCGGGGCCTGGGAGGCGTCCTGGCTCGGGGAGTCGCCCGACCCGATGGAGTGGCAGCGCACGGGCGGGCTCGCGCGCGGGCTGCGTGCGCATGGCGTGCGGAGCGTCGTCATCGGGGACCTCACTGAAGAGTGGTATCTGTACTCGATCGCGCACCCGATCTCGAGCGTGAATGAGCTTTACAGGAATCTGGAGAGGTACTACACAAAGGACGTGGTGAAGAAGATGCTGGACGTCTATCTGGAGGAAGAGGAGGGCGAGGGGGCGGGTAAGGCGTTGGGGGAGAAGACGCCCGAGGAGCTCGAGAGGCTGTTCGGGAAGGTGTTGAGCGAGGGGCAGGTGCACCTCCCGGTGAGGCTGTTCGCGAGGGACATGCTCGCTGCTGGCTTTCCGGTAGTGAGATATGAGATCAGATGGACGCCAGAGCAATTGCGACCGTTTGGTGGGTCTTTTGGATTGCCGTTTCGCTGTCCAGCGTTCACTCGTTTACCGTCCTAGGTTACGTGACGCACGGAACGGATCGGGCCCTGTGGGCGCTGCGACTACCTGTTCTTGAAGGCGATCAAGGGACCGTCGCGCGGAACTGGATTTCTGCCATTACGCAATACGTCAAACGAGCCGAGGCGGGAGACACTCTGCCACTGAAAACTGTAGTCACTTTGTCGGAGGACAGAGCAATCCGCGAGGTGGAAGATTCCAAGTGGGACGAGTATATGCGGCTGCGGAAGACACTTCCTGGCGAGACATAGTGCCCCCATTTCTCGCAGAAGAGATATCACAACGTAGTGTCATATTCACATACATCCGTACAGGGTTATCTCCTGGTGGGCTCTTGGTTGCTTTGATCTGGCCAGCATGCACAGCGCTGATTGCTTGATCGAGATACTGAACTTGCATGTTAGGCGTTCATGTCATCAGGAGCGTCGTAGTTAGGCTACTCGGAATTCATAGTATGGGTTTATGTATCCTCACGGATAACACAGTTTATGCAGACAACCGTTCAGACCTTCTGTGATTTCAGATGGGTTTCCGCCGAATGTCGAAGGTGAGGACAGGAAGCTTGACAGTGCAACTCAGCGCTGTGGTCAAGTTGCGCCTCGTGGACCCGTCAGAGGGATGGGCTGCAAGGTTTTGGGTGAGTAGCAGGTGCGTCTCCCGGTGACGCTGTCTGCGAGGGACATGCTACATGCGGATATTCCGGTCGCCAAGGACGAGTTCATGTGGGGCTGCGACCATTCAGTGCGTCGTCCGTGTCTTCCTGCGCATTTCTTCTGACGTCCACAATCTGGTCATTTACAGATCACACGACTCATGGAATGGATCGTGCTCTGTTGATCCTGCATCTTCCTGTCATGGAGGACGATCGAGGGCGTATGGCGCGGAAGTTGTTCCCCACAATTTTGAAGTACGTAAGACGTGCTGAAGCGGGAGACACCTTGCGTCGCACCGGAGACTTGAGTGACCCTGACTGAGGATAAGGTGGGCCAGGTTAGCAACACGTCCTGCGTCGCCCAGGCTTGGACTGTATCGATGTGACTGGACTATCTGAGTATGGGTATCAATGATTCTAACCTGATTGATCTACTCATAGGTGGTCAGTGACAAGTGTCGCATTGAAGTCTCCCGCCTAGCGCAGGTCGTAAGGGGGCTTCATACGATGGCATGAACCTCCCATCGGCTCTCAGGTCGCAATTAAATCCCGAGCTGACGCCCTCACGTTCAACAACAGACATACTACAAGCGTAGGAAGATACACAGACGCAGTAGAGTACATATACATTTGATGGAAAGATATTATAAATCATACAATAAACTATGACATGTACACATCCTCTGATTACTCACGAAACACACAGGGCACTCAGAGAACGATAGAATCAGCGGGATACGGCACCAAGCCGGCATTATTGATAGGAAGCGGTGAATTCTGGGAAGGGGTTGCCATCGAGACCTCCAAAGTGACCGTCAGAGAATAGACTGCATTTGCTCGTAGGGCCCGAAGCAGGCATGTTGAGAAGGTTGGCAGGGGGCACTTGTGACGACCCTTCGGCCAGGAACATTCCCACCTGCGCATCTGCGGCAGTCGATCCTGATTACAATGTATCGACATCAGCTATAGCTCTGAAAAACCGAAGACGTTGAAGATCACTTGCCATCTCCATCCTCGGTAGCGATCTTCCTCTTGCGGTATCCACGCTTGGAGGAAGGATAGATGCACGACGCCGCCAGGCCGCGCCTCGTACATCTGTCGCACGGACGGCCTTCGTCGCAGGTCTTGTGCGCGTCGCAGCAGTTGTTGCACTGCATGTAAATGAGTCATGACTGCTCAACACACGGCCTGGGTCGCCGAATGGCACACTCACGGCGACTTTCGAGCGCTTGCTTTGGACCCTCGGATGTTGTCTGCTTTGTTGATCGCCACGCCTCCTTACGCGCCGCGGACCAGTGCTGATGTCCTGATGGTTCGAAGACGTGATGCCTTGCGGGGCAAGGGTCGGTGCCATCACGCCCGCGAGAGGGTCATCAATTGGTCCGATAGCGGCGGTGGGGTCGGTGAAAGGTTGAGACGCTTGCGTACCGGTAGTGGAGTAGGTTCCATGCAACAGCGCTAATGCAGCAGTAAGTCAGACAATGTCTTCTGCTGCGAGATGCATGAGAGTTCTGAGGGTGTATCGTACCCAAGTAGTGAGATACATGCATGGTCACGATTGCTCCGTCGTGTGGGAGGGTAGGAGCGGTTTGGGGGTGGGCCGGGCTCGTTATTCCGTGATGAAGGAGTCCAGTATCAAGAGGACTTGTCGAAGGAATGAAGGAGTTGTAGATGGTTGGATGTGCGGGGTATGACATCTCTTGGGTGCAACTAGATAGTGTGTAGTACCGGGATATATAGGTTGTGTTGGCTGACGGGAGGGTAACCGATGTAATTTGCATGGCCTGGCAATGAGGTTGGAGGTCGCCCGCTTTAAATGCCAGATAGAAGCGAACAGCCATTTCGACACCGATAGACGACGACCGTAGGGTGGTAAAAGGGGTCAGAATTCCGAACGTGGGGCTCCGCTCCGGGGGCGGAGTCTGCTGGACAACATATCATCCCAGTCACCTCACTCCGATCTCTGACAGCACAGGAATACCACGCGGCCAAGTTAACTTTGTAAGACCTCCGTCCCCAGACGCCGATAAATTTCAGGTAGATAGAGCGCGCTGTTTCGTGAGCACGGACTGAACGGAGGCATCAATTTGTCATGGGTTCCCCGCTGGCGTCTGTTAATCTTTGCAAAGCAACCGAGGGGGGAGACGAACGCAGGAAACGGGTGCTAAAAAGAGGTACACGATAGACTTGATGCGAGCCGGAGCGCGATGCGGGAGGAAAACGTGAACATCTGCGGGGCATCTGGAGACGCCAATCTTTTCCCACGAGCTACACTTACATAGCTCGCACCGCCACACAGCAATCTCCCATACTTTCCTCTTTCAGAACCAGAACAGCAACCCGCACCGTTTCATCTGTATCTTGGTTTTCCTCTACCATTGCTCGTGTCCTTGGCTCCAAACGATCTTCACAAAGCGGTGTTGGGTCGGCACTTCCGAGTACCTGTCACCTCCCGCGGAGCCCGACATCGGCCCGATACCGTATACGTGTCTATATGATGATTTGCACATCAAATCGACCACTGGTAAAGTTGGTACAAGAATTGGTTGTGGCCGTGGCAATCTGGAAGAGCCTTTCATCCTGACTCCATAGCAATTGGATAGATTTACAGCTCAGATCAGTGATGTCATTGACCACCGGTCTGGCCTACATATTACAATACAGAGCCAGTTAGCGAATGGCCACTCTGACTGACCAGTGAGTCACCCGTTCAGTGACGCTAAATCACTTAGATTGCTGTTTCACAGTGTCTCTCCCCCTTCCGCTTCGCCGGAGCTCGATCTCGTTCTTGCCTGTGCCAACTGGTCCTTAGGTGACCGCCTCATCTTCCTTTGTACTCCTCCATGCGCATCCGTCGCACCCGGGAGCGGGTTGATGCTTTGCATTCGGCAAGTAGCAAAGCACCTCCATCTGCAGCTGTGCCCATCTTCGGCCTGACGTTCTCATTAAAGATACACCCCATTTGGAGGCGCTAGATCATCTTGGAGGACAGCGATGTCACAACTGTATTTGCACGAAAATGTACAGCAACGACAACGACAACAACCACCATGTCTCCGCAGTCACGAAGATGTACACAACCAAGTTGCTTGTGCGAAACGCATCGAGTTGGTCATTACGTACGGCGCGTCTATCGCAGTAGATGACTCGAAGCCCCGACTCGGCTCGGACCCTTGCCGCTGCGACTTGCCGCTGGCTCATCGGAGATTCGCTTGCATGGGTGTAGGTCTCTCCACTTCTCGAGGCCATCTGAAATTGTCCTTCAACGACTGGTGCTACTCCGTCGGTGAGTATTATCTTGGATATCTCACACAATCTGATCGCATGCTGGTCTGGTGCGTTATTTGTACATGTGCGGAATCTGAAGTGCTGCGCAGCCCGAGAACGACGGACAGGAAGGAGGTTTGTCATGATCCTAGCGGAGGATACACTACACCTGATTCTATGAGGTAACAACTTGTGACAATCACGAACGGCGTTCGAGGACAAGGTCGGGCTCGGGGAGCCTCGTGAAGACCCGTAAGCCTCGAATCGCTCTCTGCTGCTCAATATACGCGCCGACAATGACACGCTGTAGACTGTTCGTGAACACCGTCTGCCCACCCTCCTACCCCGCGCAGACAGGCTTCCCCGTGAAGGTCTATGTCCATTGGCGGGTTGCATGCTTGTTCTACTTCTATAGTCTATCATTCAGGATACGTGACCCACGGAACAGATCGTGCCCTGTGGGAGCTGCGACTCCCTATTCTCGAAGGCGACCGTTGCGCGGAAATGGCTTTCTGTTACTACGGAATGCGTTAAATAAGCCGAAGTGGGAGACGTCTTGCTACTGAAGGCTGTGGTCGCTCTGACAGCTGGCAGGGATATCCGTGAAGTGGATGATGCGAAGTGGGACCAGTATATCCGCCTGCGGGAGACGCTTTCTGGGGAAACGTGATGGCACCTCAGCATGATATGTGGGTGTTTGATGGCTCGACCGTATGGTCACAAATCACGCTGATGGGAATTGTAGGTAATTGAACGTATCCGCCGCACTGGTAGGAGTGCTATGATAGCAGATGTGGTCGTCCAAGTACAGGGCCATTTGCTCACCCCCCACTACTCTAGCAGACCATCTGACATAGCGTTAGGCGGCTGGGTGGTGTTCTTGGCTGAGTTTCCCGGGCCGCTGGGAAGCGCGAGCCTTCGGATGGAATAAAGAACTTCACGTGGACTGGACCAGTACGTATTCTGTGATGGCCGTCTCCACTGGCCGGTATTCGCAAATCGAAGAGTGTAATGATATATCAGTTACGTCTGTCGCAGGCGGAGAGACTGCTTGTAACTATCGCGCCTGGGCTCTGTGCCTGACCCTCTAGGGTCCTCCTCACGTCTCAATACACCCAGTCCGGAGCCTGAGAGCTGGGAGTCAAGATGAGGATCATGTCGATACGAGGTAAATACCTAGTGTGGGCTATCACGGGTGCGTCGCTGTTCGCAGACTGCTTTGGGGAGTCGACGATACACAATGTGTGCGTGCAGCATGTTGTTGCCAGGCATTCCTATTACTGGGCTACGATCAAGGGGTCATGTCAGGCATTGTAAGCGACCGTTCCATTCATGGGTCTCTGTCCCGCTCTACCTAACCACTTCATAAAAGATCGGCGCAGAGAACCAGTTTGGCGAGGACTTCGGTCGTCCAGACCCAACTACGCAAGGAACTATCGTACGTCGTGGACTAGTCTAGTACCGATTCCTGAAGGCCGATGATGCTCTTGCAGGTTGCTATATACGTATGTCGGCTATGGCGGACATGCATGCATAGGTGTATTAACTGTAGCGTCCCGGGAATCCAGGATATCGGGTGTGCAATCGGTAGTCTGACAACGTTCTTCTGGGGAGAGAGCATAGGACGAAAGCGCATGATTATGGCTGGTGCGTTCACCATGCTACTCGGAACGGTATGCTCTCCTGGCGCTCCAGAGCTTTACCTCATGCTGATCATGCACCTCAGGCAATTCTCACAAGCTCTACCACGTTGGCGCAGCTATATGTGGGACGGATCATGACTGGGATTGTAAGATTAAAAAGCTGCTGCGATGCCATTCAAGAAACCCATACTTTCGCAGGGAAATGGATTCAACTCTTCGTCAATCCCAGTATATCAGAGCGAAATGTGCGGCGGCATGATCAGAGGAGCGCTTGTCTGTCTCAACTCGACGGTGACCATCATTGGCCTTGTGATCGTGAGTCTCGAAACTGTGGGAGGCTTTCAGCAACAGATTGACATGGCTGCGTACCAGGCTTACTGGCTAGACTATGGGATGTCCTTCGTCGGCGGTCCAGCACAGTGGCGACTACCCATCGGTTTCCAAGCTTTCTTCGCACTCTGTCTCTTCTTACAAGTTCTCGTCCTCCCTGATAGTCCACGTTGGTGCATGGCTCATGGACGCGGGGAAGAGGGCGCCCGAATCCTTGCTCAGCTGGAAGATCGTGACTCACCACATCACCCGGATGTCGTTGAGAAGCGTAAAGAGATCGAGGTCTCCCTTGCGCAAGAGAGTGCTGGGGGACCCTTCCGATACCGCGAGCTCCTTGAAGGCGGGCCTCTGGGCAACTTCAGGCGGATATGCCTGTGTATCGGCGTGAACGTCATGCAGCAGTTCACGGGGTGCGCCAGATACTAACCGCCATGCATACCGCTGCTTACCGGCCCCCTTCTATAGTGCCAATATGATCAAGCGAGTCTTGCAGGCACTCTTCATTGAGTCACGACAAACGAAGACTGACATGCATTTTGCAGCTACCTTGCGCCTATAGTGTACCACAATACGATGGGCCTATCAAGGAATCTCTCGCTTCTCCTGGGTGGCTTCACTGCTGTCACGTACATGCTTGCGTCGTTCATACCACTATGGGTAGGTTACCTTTGTATAGCTCTCAACCGTGGCTGACCCAGCATCGCCAGACCGTGGATCGGTTTGGACGCCGCTTCCTCTTGATGACGTCGGCAACGGGACTCTCTGTCTGCTACATCCTTGCGGCTACCCTTCTTTCAAGGAATACGAAAGGTGCAGCATACGGTGCGACAGCCATGATGTTCCTCGTCCAGATCTTCTTAGGAATTGGATATCTCCCAATCGTAAGCCTGTCGACTAGAAACAGTTGCACAAACCTCGCCTCTGATCGTTGTGTCGCGTTCATACAGCCATGGCTCTATCCCGCAGAGGTATCTCCTTCCCCTGCTCGAGTCTCCTGTCCGCGCTGAGTAGCATACGCGCAGATCACGACCACGCGCATTCGCGCCCGCGGCTCCGCGATCTCCTCCTTCTTCAACTGGATGTGCGTCTTCGCCGTCGTCGAGATGACCCCGCCCGCGATCGCGAACATTGGCTGGCGCGTCTTCATCATCTTTGCCATCTTCAACGCGCTTTGGGTCCCGCTCGTGTACGTCTTCTTCCCTGAGACGAAAGGGCTTGAGCTCGAGGACGTCGACCATATCTTCGAGAAAGGTGGTTTTACGGGCGGGGTGTGGAGCAGCCCGGGCGGACGGACGGTTGAGCGGAGGAGGATTGCTAGAGGCGTGGAGGACAGGGAGGGAGGTCCAGAGGAGAAATGGAAGGCGCAGGCGGATGTGCGGATTGAGGACAGTTCTGCTGTGAGAGCGGAGGCTGTGAAGGGCGAGAAGTAGTACGAAACATTGTGCTAACGGGCACAACAGTTATGACCTCAGCCTTTCTCTGTTGGACTGTACAACATGATATATATTCATTTTGTGATTAGACTCCCGCTTCCGATAGTGGCATACCCACGCACGGCCAAGAATGCAGGCCAAGAATGTATGCATCGCGTTCCGGGGATAAGGGCATCCTGCATCAACGGTATAGACACCAAGACTAGAAACTGACAGTACGAGACAAAGGCTATAGGGCTGACAAGAGACAAGGTAAAATATAACCGCCAAGGAGAAGGGTTCGCATACAGTAGATCAGCGAGTAGCAATGCTAGAACTTGAGACTGGGCTACGAAATCGAAGCGTAGTAAAGCGTAGTTGAGCAAGGGCCGGCAACAAGGGACGCAGTCTTATGGCGTGCTGTAGAAATATGAACTGTCGAACACGGTCTCGTCAGAGGTTGAAGATATAGACGTAGGCTGTAGGGTTGAAGGGTATGGTATTGTCGAGTCACCTCTACATGCTACTACGTGTGGTGGCACTACAATACGGAAGAACGTTAGCGATAACGTGAGCCGTCAGCAGGGAAGCTGCGGCAACGTACCAGGCGGTGAGCTCGAATCTGACATGCTCACGGATGATGTCGTGATGATGTTGCCAGACTTGCGTATTGGCGTAGCTCTTCGTTTGCGCCTGTGGTTGACGCAGCTTGAGCTGATACCTCGCTTAATGCAGCGTTGACAGGGACGACCATTGTTGCAAGGTTTCCTTGCCTCGTGACAGTGATTGCACTATGTACAAGTCCAGGATGCGAGTAAGCATTACCGCAATTCCCCTTGAGAGAGTCACATTCGGTCCACGTACAGCAACGTTCACTTTCCGACGTGCATGCCGTGGTGTGGCAGCCTCGACAGATGTTGACCCAGCGTCCGGTGCTGAGTCGACGATGGCTGTGCCCGCAGTCCCGGTAGCATTGTTATACGCGCTCGCTGAGGGAAGCGCCGGTATTGAGGGGAGAGGGACGGCAGGCGATGGCAGAGACGTTCCCGAGAAGCCGAGAAGATCTATAGGCAACCGTGCTGCTCAGCGACATGGCAGCCCGCTCGTGGAGTGATGGCACCTAGATAGTGTGAGACGGGCATAACGACGACGGGCCCGTCGAACACCGACGTGGGCTGTGTAGCGTAGACATGTGGGAACTGAGTCGCGACGGGGAACAGCACCGAAGACTGCATAGGCATCTGCGAATGCTCTTCCTGCGGCTGCGTCTGGTAGTTCGAATCCATGTGGGGGACCTGGAAGGGTTGAGTCATGGCGACAAGGAGCTTATAAGTGCCAGAAAGCGGGACGCACCACTAAGGTAGCGCTGCCGTCTACTTCCTTTCTGGTACGGACGCCAGCACATTCGAGAGCCTTCCATCGTCGTCCCCCAAAGGAAGCTGGAACGTGCGCACAATTTGACATTGACCGTGTGACTTTGCGGTCAAACTGCTGCGGCCACCGCCTTCCTATTGTGCCAAGATCGGCCGTCCGATGTCCATATCCCGCCTTGCCAAGATCGGATATTTGTGTGAAAAGACGGTAGCAATGAGGGAGACAAAGTGAGGAGTTCGGATAGAAACGAACGGGCAGGACAATGGCGATCCGATGATATATCGGGATATACTAGCAGCGCAGAAAAGCGGAATTTATCGCGTCCTCGGCCGTCTCTCCTACGGAGAATTGCCCACTCTAAGACAACGTGTTCCTCGTCAGACACAATTTATAGGGAAGAAGCACCATTCACAAGTTTTCTCCATCCTCTTCAAGCGATACCTTGAATGTTCACCCTCTGGAATCGTATATCAGAGCACGACATGCGGGCTTCCTTCCGTGATATAAGAGCACCATTACTGGGCTAAATTCGAGATATATGGAAGGATCCAGGTTGCAGACTTGGGCCCGTTTAAATGCTCAGTGAGGCAACACCTGCAGAAAGCGTTGAATTTATAGAGAATTTATAGATCAATACGGCTCTTAAAGGGCGGGCGGACTGAGCTCATATCAATACAGAGAAAGACCCAAGTTGTTGGAGGCAGCCAACAGCAAGGCGCGCCTAGATCATGATAGGCTGCCAGACATATGAGATGCAGACGCGATACCGAGGGCATATAAGAGGACCCGGTTCGTAAGAAGGAATTTCAAGGAGAGAATAGAAAATGCAGAAAGAAAGAAGACGAAGGCCGAGACGAACCGATAGTCCTGCTCTAACGCTTCCAACGGAAATCGAGATGAGAAGTACATGTACGCACTGAGATTCCAAGAAATCCATCTTTGCTCCAATCTAGCTGTAACACCGGACTCACAATGTGTTGCACCTCAAGAGCTGACGAGAACGGGCCGCTTGGGATTAGTAGAGAGTTCCTGTGAGACTTGTCCAAAACGGTGCATTTTCTGCAAGAGCCTCAGACCAGCGACGCTAGCGTATAACTCGACTAGAAGAAGATTCTTGAAGCATGGGGCGTCCAAGGCAGTAGAGGGTGTTGCTTGACGATAGTCTATATTGTCTCCGAGAGGGCAGCCACAGTTGAGAAGGGAAGATAGATCGGAAGAGCAAGGGGACCATAGATGTTCTGAGCAAGCGTATTGACAGTCGCGACAGGGGCGAGAGGCAGCGCTGTGGCTGTCAGGCGCCAGCCACGTGGAATGTGGGAGCGCCGCCACGCGGGAGCGCGGCTTTCTGGACTGAACCCATCCGAGGATGTCAATACTCCGAATGTTCACTCGCTCGTCAACAGCTCGTCTACTTGCGGTTATACTGCACCATTTTCCTCCTCTCCAAGTACTCTTAATCTAACACCCATAACTTCTGTATCTTCGCCACCAAGGGAGTACCGGTGTTCCCTCTCAATTAGGTGCTCAAGAGACAGCTGCGAGCAAGGCCCTACACACATGGCCAATCGCTCGATCAGCTATCGTCCTGCACATAGCGCTCTTTGGCATTAGTTCTATCGACGACATCCCGAAAGAGGTTGCCTCTCGAAGCTTTTTTCATGATCATTGCGGCTTTCAAGTCAGCCTCCCTGCATGTCTGTCTTTCCGAGGTATCCCAAGAACTACAGGAATAGATTATGGTATTGAACGACTCGGAGTGCAAGACCACCTCAATGACAATACGACTACCCGAGAGGACGCAGGTCAAGATATGTATACGACCATTTCGCCGCTTACCACAGCATCCTACACGGCCTGGTTGCGATCAACATGTATCCGCAATCGAAACTCTTCAATTAGTTGATCCCATCCTCTCCTGCTTCTGCGATGGAGCGTATGATGCAAGCGAACATCAAACTCAATTCAATTGCTCGATACTTATTTTGCGCTTTATAACGATTGCCTCCGCGACAGAGCGGAAGACATGTTAGTGGATTGCATACTTGTGGGGGAAACGTCCAGGTATGCGGCTCTGGTCAATTGGAATCATATCGCTGATAGCTCACTCTCGGTCTTCCGATGGGACGCCGTTCGCGCGGGGAACGTACGAGTGGATTGCGGAACGGTTGTTCACTGGGCTGGACTTTGATTGCTTCTACGTGTGTTCTCTTGCTTTTCATCTCGGCACAGTACTCTCTCTCACCTTGCTCTAGCTTGAATACGCCACAGACGATGCGGGGAGCATTGAGCCGTTGAGGTATTTCCCAAGAACAAGTACCTTGTACTCGACCCCGTCTCTACGAGATGCCAGAAGAAATGTACTTTCGTCCCGCTTGTCGCCGGTGGCTGAAACGTGGAGATAATCCTGGCGTAGCCCGAGGACCGAGCAGCGCTACGCGCGCGCATCATGCAGGCAGCAAACGTCATAGCGCACAGGGAGGTTCCGAGGCCGGTGGAGGAGGCGCTTGACCAGTACGTACATTTTTCAATACACGTTGACATTGCGGGCCTGTCCTGAGGGCTAGTTGGGTTTGTCGCTAGCTGGTGGTGCTAGGGTATCCATCAGCCCGCAATGCCACTTCGCGTCGCACTCGCGTCGCTTCGCTTGGATCACTCACGAGGTACGCGTCCTCAGATATGTCTTGCGTCACCGCATGAGCTAAGCGATCCTATGTCGGCGCACAGGACATGTTGAAGAAGCTGGAGCTGGTGAGGGATGTGGCGCGAGGGGTGGGGGAGGGGAGAATCCGCAAGTCGTAGCGTGCCTCCACTTCGATTTGCTCTCGTAAATCACGATGGTACTGACCCATCAGTTAGTCAACGAGGACTCCCCAGCCTGCTTTCACCTCATCAAACTGCCGACTTGAAGTTGGTGACCAAACTCTTCGCTTACCAGACCGAGCTACATGTTTTCCGTCACTATTTGTATTCTCGGTAAACAGCGAGTTTAGCTTTTGACCTCGCATCGCAAACGATACTGATGGTTTGGCCTCATGGCAGTTTGCGTGCTCGTGATATGATGACATACGCCGTACGCGGTGCGCGAGCTCTACGTCCGCATTCCTTGTCGATTTCAAAGTGGATCGACATCACCACAGACCCACTCGCAAGGTTTCGTATGTTTGGGCTGTGCATTGGAGCCTCTGCTGCTGGCGCAACTCATGTGACCGCGTCAGGTCCTCTCCAACTCCCCGAACCTCATCCTGCAAAGGGAAGTGGCCACTCAATCGCATAACCTAATCCCGTCACAGTGGAGCCTTATGCTTTGACTCAGTGGCCCGAGGGTTGGGAGCTCTGAATGCCTTCTCCAGCTCCAATGCTGCCAAGTGGCTCTCTCACTGGAAGCGTGTGCACTGGTGCGGGATCCACGGAAGACAGTGGTACATAATGACAGAGAGCCGACGGAAGGCCACTCTCCATCCGCTGATGCGCATGTGCTTAGTCAGTCTAACGTACAGAGAACCAAGTATCGTCGTCGAGATCACGAACGAGGTCTGCCTCGATGTCCACATCGCCGTCGGCCGCACTCAACCCGAGCACTAGTGCGCATGCCCCCCGCGCGTTCCACGTCTCGTCTCGGGACTCGCGGCGTTCAAGGACAAACCCACGCTGCCACTATTCGGCCGGTCAGCAGGCGCAGACCCAGGGTCACAGTGCCGTCTGCGATTGGACGGACGGCTTCCGGAGAAGAGCAGCGGGCGCCAGCTGCACCTGCGAAGCACAACGGAACTTCGCGCGAGAGCTAAGTAGGAGCTAGGAGCTAGGAGCCGGGCCACCGGACGCTCGCCCACGAGAAAGCCGCGGGGCATGGCGTAAGTGCGGGTTCTTACATAAACATGATGCTCGGAGGCCAGCTCACGAATGTCTATGTTGCGGGGTGGGAAAGGGGTAAGCATTATGGAGGGGGATATGGGACGCTAAGTCTACAAGAGGGACATCGAGGTGTCGTAAAAGTACAAGAGGGGTGGGGAGAGAAGTACAGAGGTATACGTACATGGACGATGGTGGAGATGGCGATGATGCAACGAAGCACAACACTGTCCAGGGATAGACATCGTTTGTGATGAGACGTGAGATGCGAGGTGAGATACGGGAGCGGGCAGCAATGAGTGGAGATGCGATCCAGTGCTGGGAACGATACAAGGAGAGTGGGAGTTTGCCAGATGGGACAAGAGCGGGAAACAAACAGGCGAAGAGTACATGCAACGGACAAAACCGACGCCATGGTGGCGTCGCTCGTAACAACGGGATCTATAGTTCCTCAGCGCTGCGCGGTGCCATTGGCGTCAGCACGGTCGCTCCAAGAAAATGAGACAGGAACCGTTACTCACCGTCACAGCGCCAAGTCAGTCATCTCCACGAGAACGGGATCCTCCCTCGTTCACCGCGCGCTTTGGGATGGCATGTGAGCGGGGCCCCCGACAGTATGTCTGCGATGCAACTGCTTACCCTGGCCGCTGGATCCGCGCGAGTCCACCGAACCAGAGCCACGGCTGAAGATGCGCGCGAAGAAGGCCTTCTTCGGGCTGTCGTTTGCCGACGAGGGCGAGCGCGGCGACCTAGGCGACGACTTGGGCGTCGAAGTGTACACCGTGGCGGCGTTCGGCACCTGAGAGTGGACGCACGATGTGAAGGCACGAGCTCGGTCAGCATCCACCCAATCTCCGTCAAGGTTAACAGAATGAAAGACATGAGGTGAACAGCGTCGAGCGATCGGGACAAAGGCCCGAGATCGCGCAGTACGCAGTGAACCCTGCGCCCACGTTGGGAGATCTGGGGAAACAGGATACTCACGATGATCTGGACCTTCTGACCGGGGGATGGGAGGACGTAGTATGTGCTGCCAGAGGTGTCGCTAGACGTCTCGCTTGCACTGAGAGAAGGAGTGGGCGATCGGGTGCGCGGATGATCTCGAGAAGAGCTCGGGCCGCGACTCCGCCCTCGACTCGACAAGTGTTCTGTCGTAGATTGAGCGCGCTGGCGCGACCGATGCGACGAGGACCCTTGCGAAGGGGGGAACGGCGTGGCACCAGCACGCGCCTGGGGAGAGTACTGCGTCGGTAGAGGGAATGGATCGGATCGGCTGTAGGCAATTCCTGGCGCGGGCGCGCGATGGTGTCCGTGCGACGAAGGAGAATAGACAATAGCCGGGGGTTGGTAGTTTGACCGCCCACCGTGCCTACCCGACGGCGCGTAAACGATCGCAGGAGGAGAGTACTGATAAGGGAGTCCAGACTGTACTCTAGACGCAGCCATGCCCGGCTTTTCGTAGAATCGCGAACCTCCGTTATGGTGTCCGGCTGGCTGTGAGTGCATCTGGGTAACGGTGGCGGGCGAAGCCGCGATTGGAATGGGTTGGTTGGGAGATGTAGCATGACGGGCCGTGGGCGCGTAGACGCTCTGGTTGGAGGTGTGAAGTTGATCTGCGAGGGGAGGAACTCTATCGTGGATCGAGGGTTGCTGGGGGAAGGCATGCATCTGCGTAGACGCTGCCGCCATGCGCTGAGAATCATCGGGCTGCCGCGACGGCAGGATACGTATGTTCTCGGGCGACCGTGAGGGACTAATCAGAGGTTGGCCCGAAGGGCCTGCAGATGCATACCGCGAACCTGAGGCGTAGGATAATGATTGAGCATGACGAGCAGGCATGGGAGGCATGTCCGCTGGCGCAGGAGGGGCGAGAGATCCAGATCTAGATCGGGTGTGGCGGGAGCTCGATTGCGCAGATGGTCCGCCCCTGCTGTGTGGCGAATGACTATGAGAGATGGGGATATCTGGACGGCCGTCTTCATACCGCAGTAGCATACGAGGTGGAACGGAGTGAGAGCTGGATGCGTCCGACTCGCTGGGGCCGTAGCTTAGGACGCCCTCCTCGCTGAGAACCGACGGTGGGGAGGACGGCGAAGCGAAGTTCAGGCCTGCACCGTGGACGTTGACCCAGTTGACAGTACGCTCCCTGGCAGTAAGGAAATCATGGATGGCCTCGGGATCGGTAGCGTACTCAGTCATCACGGGCTAGAGCACGAAAGGGAGAGGACAAAGCAGCGATGGTGTGGTGACAGCTCGAACAAAAGGGTAGAACGCCGAGGAAGATAAAGATACTTATACCCTCCGGGTGGGACATACGA
This sequence comes from Dichomitus squalens LYAD-421 SS1, assembly GCF_000275845.1. Lineage (NCBI taxonomy): Eukaryota > Fungi > Basidiomycota > Agaricomycetes > Polyporales > Polyporaceae > Dichomitus > Dichomitus squalens. The sequence continues at coordinate 7,491 of NW_006766949.1, read as the reverse complement.
CCCAGGGCGGCGGAAGGGGACGAACTCTGTAGGGGCGGGGATTACTGAGGTCACCTCTGCAGTTATCGAAATGAATACACACGAATTGCCATCTCCAGGTTATCGAGCAGGAACGTGTTCCAGGCGAGGCAACCGCGCGCGCATGCGATTATCGAGAACCGGCTAGATTGCAGCCACAGCATTCGGGCGCCGACACGATATTCGCCCACCGTGCCTCCCCTCCGCCTCACTCCGCCTCACTCCGCCACGCGTATTTGCGGCGCTCTTTCCTCTCGTAGCTGTCTTCTGATTCCTATACCTCTGCAGGATAGTCTGCTTTCGCCATGCTCGGATCTCAGAAGCCTGCGACACAGCCAAAGACATCTGCGGTTCATGCCACTACGACAACTGTACTGTATGTATACCGTGGTGGCACCCACAATCGCACCGCCGACCGAACTCGTCTACATAGCCGCCCAAGCGGTACGATGTATTCCAGACGCCGAGCCCACGCTTCTAGGCGTCCCGGTTTCTCATGATCGGAGAATCTCTGAATCGCATGATCAGGCCAGTCCTGCTCTGAAGCTCCCGTGTGCCTTTCGCCGCCAGTCAGGGACGCCCGCTTACGCCCACTAGGACATTCGAGCGTACGCTGACGGGTGGCAGTTGAAATCCATCGAGTCGTCGATGTCGGCTCGGCTTGTAGATAGATTGTTGTTCTTGACAGACATCCAGGAGGCGCGAGAGATAACTCAGGTAACCCAGAAAATTTACCGAACTCGTTCATCTGGGAGATTTCTGACTCATATCGCCTGCAGGTTTTCATTTGACACGCCAGCGGTCATCAAGCTCGGGCCTGACAGCGGGATGCTCGTGGGGCTGTCCGGTTACCTCCTGAGACGGGCAGGCCTGCGCAGGTAGGTAGGGCGACCACCTTTCCGACGTCGTTTTTCGGCCTCGTGTACTGACCGTTCGCTTCACCCTCCCTTCGTTGCAGGGTGTATCGAGTATCGTGGATGCACGCACACGATCCTCCCGCTGTCAAGCCTAATTACGCCACGTAACGCTAGGTTACTTTCGCGCGTCCTGTCTCCGCAGACTTACCGCCTCGGTGTCGGTACCGTCTCTTTCCTATCTCGGATAAGCCCTCCGGATCACCAGACATCGCTGGTCGGAAACTGTCTGGACACGGTCAGCTCTCCTTGGATATACATTCAGCGATACCTAGGATTCTTGGAAACGGTCCGACTCGATGCTCGACTTTGAGCTTCTCCTGCCGTTCTTGTGTCTTCGGTTCACACAGATCGACATGTGATGGCTCGTGGTTCTCATTTGCCGTCTCGTGAGCGGCGATGACATCGCACTGCCTCCAGTCTACGAAAGCCTATCCAAGGACAACCTGTAAGTCCTATACGCGCAATAGTATCTTGCCTTTTACATCACAAGGACGCTAACTCATTAGCGCAGAGATGGTGCAGGAGAAGAGAACGGCCGCAGTGCGATGCAGCATAGATAGCGTTTTGGCAGAAGCGCCGAAGGAGACCCACAGGTCTCCTGCTACTGCGGTACGCATGGCGCTATACAAAACTTTCATATGAACATAATGAACAGAGCTTCTCAGATGTCCAGCGGTTCCTGAGCCGCGGAAGCAAAGTTAGTCTTTTCCACGATACATTATCAACATCCCGGTTCGCCGCAGGTCAAGTCCAGCCCTGTGTCGCTCGCCGCATCGGCTTCGCAGGACCGTCCCTTACGCCCGACCACGTCTTCTCTACTTCATCCGCAACGCCCCACGCTCTCCTCGGCGTCGACGGCGTCGTCTCTAGCTGGTAACAGTGGCCACGCACGGACTCCCCGTGAAGTGGCGACACGCCTGGCGGCCGCTGCGACTTTGCCTCGTTTTTCATTCCCAAGCCTTCGCGAACCCATCGCGCCGCGTGTTCTGTCACTCGCTCTGAATACCCCATGGGCTGGCCGCGCTTCCACGTGGCGGACTGGAGTCTATTTGTGCTGCGCTGAACCTTACGTCCGTTCAGCCTGTGGTCGTCGAGTGCTTTGCGATCCACCTCCCACTTCTTGTCCGCGTCACTCTGCTGTTGTGGTCTAGCTGTGGTCCGGTCCTGTCTTCTCGTGTGCTTCCGACTGGTCGGGGTTCCGATCCTGACGTCCTCATCGGCATGTCCGGGAGCGCGCGCTTTGTTGTGCTTCGGGTGCTTCGACGCTGTCTTTTCTCGGGATCCCCAACACTGAGGGTGCCACCTTCACAGCCCACGCCGTTGACAGCATTGTCTTGTCGCTGTTGACTCCATCAGACTTTGTGCCATCAGGTACGTCACGCGCAAGACATCATCCGTCTGTATCCTCCTGATTGGGGATATTGGTACATCCCTGCTTGACGGAAGTCCGTTGATCTTGTCCTGTACCTGACACTTCAACACTTTGGCTCGCGGTTCCGCTTGCTGTACATACGGGACTTATGTGTAGTTATGGAGGTTCTTAACGGGCACATTAGTAAGTACGCTATCAAACCTTTAGGATCCTTCAATTACTCAATTTCTCCTATTCAGGCATCACGAATAGTTTCACGGGCGAGATGTTAATTATGACATTCAATTCATGCTATTCGATAATAGTTTATTCAGTACGTATCTCGCTCAATATCCAGTTTCGTAGGCCCAGTGCTTCCTTGGATAGCATTCGGTCAGTGCGGCCCGTCCAGGCTGCAAGTATGCCTCCGGTTGACAACCTACTGCCTCTGGGCGTCTATTTTGAGCGCGTGAGTACGTTGAGTAGTGACTGACGTCATTGTACGCTCATGGAGTCCACCTACTTAGCATACAGCAAGCCCGTTGCAGCGGCCACTCTCAGTCTCAGTCTCTTTACTCACAACACAAAGCCACCTTCTCGTCTACCGTTGATCTCATTCAGATGTCCTCCGCGCCGGTCGCCGTATCTGTCGCATACTCGACAGATTCTGCCGGTATGAATCCTTCGCACACGCTCCCAAACAAGCTTCGCGCAATTGCAGAGGCGGGATTCAACCAAGCAGAGCTAGGATTTCCGGATCTCGAAGCATATGCGGAACAAGAGTATCCTGGTTATAAGCAGCTTGACAGGAGTGGGAAAGGCGATATCGACAAGCTAGTCCAGGTTGCCGAGAACGTCAAGAAGCTCTGCGATGACTTACACCTGACAATACTCGCTGTACACCCGTAAGCTTCACTTTTCTCATTGAAATGTCATGGCCTCTCATGAAGGCAGCGCTGTAGCTTCGACAAATTTGAGGGGTATCAGGATTCAGCTAAGAGAACCGCCGGTTTCGAGAAAGCTGCTGCTTGGTTCAGAGTGCTGAAGGTAAGACCGTTTTCCTTCCGAATCCAGCATCGTACAATCTCAGCATCTCTACAGGCTCTTGGGTGTGATCTGCTACAAGTAGGTTCGACGCCTGACGAGTCTACCAGCGGTGATTATGACGTCATCTCCGGGGACTTGAGGCAGCTCGCAGACGAAGCTGCGGCTCAGGAACCTCCCATCCGCATGTACGAGTTCTCACTTCTAGAACCGTCCGAATTGATGACCGAGATCCCAATAGCGCTTACGAGCTCTGGGCTTGGGGTGCGCATGTGTACGTCACGTCGGTCTAGACCTCATATGAAGGTCTTCGCTCACCAAGCTCATAGAAACCGTTGGGAGCATGTCTGGGAAGTCTGCAAGCGCGTGGATAGGTCCAACTTCGGGTTATGCCTTGACACATTCCAAATCTGTTGTGCGTCGTTCGGAGCAATCACGTTTCCTCGGAGCGTCCCACATTGCTTGGCTGACGTCCATCTTGCTGCCTAGCCCGCGACTACGCTGACCCGACCTCCGCCAACGGTCTCCTGCAGGATTCCCCTAGCGGGTCTGCCCTAATAGAGCTTTCCTCTTCGCTGAAGGCGCTCGCGACCACCATCCCTCCAGAGAAGATCTTCTACTTCCAGATCTCAGACGGCTCGCACAAGGTCAAGCCGGACGCCTTGAAGCGGACCGCGGCAGAGCAGGGCATTAGTCCGCTGTACGCGTGGTCTAACGCGTGGCGCCCTCTCCCATACATGGACGAGGTGTGCCCGAGAGAGGACAAGCAGAGTTGGGGCGGGTACCTGCCCGTTCTGGACGTGTGCGACGCGGTCCTGAGGACCGGCTGGAGGGGACCGTGGTCTTATGAGGTAAACGCATCGACTGTCTCGCCGTGCCTTCGGTACTTGACGAGCGTTGCAGGTGTTCTACGAGGAGGATATGTCCGAAGATGACCAGCAGATTCCCACGAAGTGGGCGACGGCGGCGGCGAAGAGCCATGACGTATTGGTGAAGGAGCTGAAGCAACGCGGATACTAGAGAGCATATCCATGACACATCGATCATATTCGACAGTAGTCGAAGGAACGTCTTGTGCAGATCGCCAAACATAGAGGGCTATCGTAATGAGAGGTCTCCAGCAGTGTGCGAAGCAATGAAGGAAATATGTACGGTACACAATGCTGCGTGGTGCGTGCAACAAAAGGGCTCATATCAAAATTCGGTGCCAGACCATAGCTGAGGCTCGAGGATCCATAGCCGTGCACGGCCCTTACCCAGTCTACAATCCATCAGTAGAAGACGATGAAAACAAGTTTAGAAGACGCACTACCCAGCCGTTGGACATATGGGTAGCTCTCCTCGATTGCTTTCGGAGAGGATACTTGCATTCCAACCCGCGCTTCGTGCAGCGTCCGCATGGGCGTCCTTCATCGCACGTTTTCCGGACTTCGTGGCAATTGACGCACTTCGGTGGCGTAATCTCGTTACCCCTAAGCCAAATAATGTGCAGGAGTAGACTACCCACAGCGATCTTACGGCCTCCGACTCGCCGCGAAGGCTTCATGACCGGCGCTACTGGCTGCGCAAGAGGCATTACATCGCCAACAGCCGCAGATCCCGTGGGCATATGCATATCAGGAGGTCGAGACATCATCAAGTCGACCGGCGAAGGTGGTTTCAGGTTCTGGGGAGGGGCAGTATTGCGAACTGGGTCGCCGAAAAGCAGATCTGTCAATGTCATGATCACTGGTCAGCAGGAGTGTCGGAGCGTGCACTGGGCACTCACCGAGATACTCTGAGATGGGCAAGATGACATATGGTCCGCCGCTCAGTTGCATAAGAGGAGTTGAAGGATGATAATTGATAGTGGGAGCTTCGAATGTCTCTGCCAGGCTACGGGGGATGTTGGGGGGGTCCAACGACATGCATAGTGTGTGTGGAAAGACGTTATGGTCTGGGAGAAAGGAGGGAAGATTCGCCATGTTGCGAGTATCGTTGGAGCCACTAGCAGCGTAGGTGGAGATCGGGAGGGGGATTCGTTTACTAGTTCCGGTGCTTCAACTAGCACAATGAAGGTAGGGTCTTTTATGTAGGAAGGTAACAGGCACCCCATAAAGATGCCGCCGAGCCTTCGAAGGGTCATCGCTAGCCGAGTACTAGGATGCGGCATCCGCCGAGTTGGGGTTTGCTGAGGTACGGGAGGTCCCGAGATGCGTGAATAATAAGCGAGGGGATGGGAGCACCCGAGCGATGCTGAGTGGGCGAATAAGTAGAAGTCGCTACGACAGGGCCCCACCCATACGGCATGAGCGCGACGCCGGTGCGGCGGGTCCCGAGCAAATGTGGCTGAGCTTAGGCACGACAATGCCGGATAGCATTATGTGAGCGGGAACATCGCAATTGAATGTACGACATTCCAGCCGAAACACGGCGTATGGCGAGTCCAGAAGACATGCAGCGCTCCCGGAGAGGTCCGACACTACATAGCCGACGCGCAGAATCTGCTGGAAGACATGACCGAATCGGAGGCTGCTATACTTATATCTGACCATGGCCATGGTCAGCCTGCTGCAGCAATTTTGAGTAGCCCGATTGGTTGTTAGGGACCCACTTGGCCAGTCTGGCTGCTGTGTATCAACACGATTAGCTTAGTTGGAATACTGACCAAGCGACAACGCCTGAGATGAAGCACGTTGTAGCGTTTCCAAGATGGTCCCGTGTCCCATTTGTAACAGCGCGTATATGTGGCATGGTGCGCATCGCGGCGGAGAATTCCGAACCACGTAGTGCCTTCGACAGGTGCGGGAAGGTGGGAGCGACAAGACGGCCCGAACTGAGCTACACGGGTCAGTGCTAGTGTCATGGGCATCTGTTGGTAATACGACAGCGAGACGCTCACCACATCGGCATCCCCCATATGCTTCCCAGCAGCTGTCAAATTCTGGCAAAGTGAGTGATATGGGTTATTGAACATGCGCAGTATCAGCTATGGGTCTTTGTCATAGGACCTGGCAGGGAGTCTGAGGCGATCACGCACGGCCCTGCCCGCGCAGCGCTGGCCCAGCACGGGACCAGAGCCAGCGAACGACGAAGGTAGAGCCCCGAACCGTCGAAGAGAGCGAAGGGAGTCATTGATCCACAGTATACGATATCTGATATCAGCCCCGTCGCAGGGGTACCAGTCTTCCTCGCAGTTGATGGTTAGTCGTTTGTGAATGCATACTGTGAAGCGGTGAGCCATGTGGGGGCATAGGGAATTCCAGAATGGGGAGGTGCTGTCAAGGCAAACCTTGAGCTTAAACGTTACGAGACCGAATGCTCTGTTTGCCTCGTCCGTAGTCTCCACCCTCGTCCACCGCTCGTCCCGGTCATAACTCTCGCGCTTCCATGGCGCTTGGGTCCCCTAGCAATGTGTGCCGGGCTCTCCTTACCGACGGCAAGACGCGTTGTTCTGTAGCGCTGCCCTTCGAAGGACTTTCATGCGCTACGCATCGCACGGCATATGACGCAAGTTACCAGAACTACAAGGAGGCCGAGAGAGAGGTGGAGGAATCACGCAAAGCAGCGCGCCTGAGCCGACGCGAGGTCAGACGTCTTCTCCTGCACGAGATAGATCCGCGCATGCAGAAAGTCCGCGTGCATGTGGACGCGCTCTCGAAGGAGCTAGCGCTGCGGGAAGAACACATTTTACGTTTCATCGGGACCCGTGAGTGTTATAGTCTCTCGTAGAGACGTTCTAAAGTCATGTTGCTCCAATATGCGCGCATATAGCCGACATAGGACATTGCCAGAGACTCGAGAGACTGAGAAGACAAGTCACTCACCATTGTGGGATTTTGCAAGCCCTCCGCGAGCGAAAACGAAGGCTTTGCCAAGGTACCAAGCGATACACCCCTGCTCGTCGTACGCTAGGCACAAGTGGTTCGCGAGTAGCTTCTCCTGTTGAACAGGCGCTGGTTTACACAGCTTGCCTAACACAGCCGTCACAAGATATGGAACGGCACAGCCGGTTACTGCAATAACCGAGGCTGTACTACTCATGTGGTACACACACAGCTTCGCTGTGTACGCACTGCTTCTCTGTGCGACTGTGCATCCTGGGAATGTACTGTATAGTACTACGTAGCCACAGATGTACAGTAGTATATATAGGGGACCTCTCGTACCCCCAATCTACAG